>NW_006286678.1:1777571-1816743 GCF_000327345.1 Myotis davidii | reverse complement strand
GAACAACCTCAGCACTCTACTTCCCATTTGTGGTATTTATCAAAACTACAACTTCTTAATATAAATCATTACATAATATAACTTTCATTTTTTACTGTTTATTCCACTAGGTAAGGAGCTCCATGAAGTGAAACTGTGTGTCTTTCCTCTTTACCCTTGTATCCTCAGTACCCAGTCCAGGGCCTGCATCTTAAGATGTGCTCAATAAATATTATCGGATGAATGCAAGAACAAATGGAGTGAAAGATAAGGATGAGAAGGCAGGATGGAGCCTCTAACTCTGGACTGGGGAAGCAATTTTTTGCCTGTAAACCATAGAAAGGTCACACGGAAAGCTTATGAGGGGTGTGGCTCAAGGTACACTTAGGGAAGCCCCCATTGACACAGAAACTGAAAGGTATTGAGACTGGAGGCAGAAAGAATAGAACACAATTCTCAAAACTGTTTGATGGACTCCCTGCCCTATGTAAAATTTTCATATTAAAAAATTTTTATGTTATAGATGCTTTCATGAATTTGGGGATTCACAAAGACCTCAAGGTTTATCCCTTGGGATGTTGCTATGGATGATGATAATAAGCAGTGATTGCTAGTAGATGACCAAACAACAATAGCAAGTGCCAAGTAGGAGAAATTATACTTTAATGGAAGTCAGGAAAACTGGGTTTGTTCATTCACTTATTCATTCATTCATTTATTCACTCATTGTTCATGTAGTAAATACTGGCTATTGACCACTAACTAGGAACTAGGCCCTGTGTGAAAGGCATTGAGTTTAGATTCTGTTTGTCACCTTCTAAGTATCCAAACTTGGAAAAATAATTTAAGCTCTCTGTATGAGGAGGAAAGGAACTTTCATTTATAAGGGAATGGTCTTCCTTATTTAAAGAAAACACAAAGCCCCCAGTACTTGAGCTGGGTCTCTACCTGGGAAGGGATAATGCTATAAAAGTCCTTAAATTGCTCCCATTGAGTTACCTTTTCCCCTTGGAGTTCTCACTTTCATTCTGGCTGACACACCCAAAAAGTCTAGAATGGTTGTCATCATCTGCTTCGAAGCCTAGCAAAATCCGTTCTTTTTCCTCAAAGCCCATATCTAACATCAGGGCTCCTGAAACCTTCCCTGGCTCCTTACTCCCTGGAGCAAAATGGGATATGTCCTGCTTTGAACACTCAGCTCATTGACTATTATACAGCTGAGCACTCTGTGTGACTTAGAGTTGGGTTTGTCTGTGAACTGTGTTTTCTCCCCTCTGTTTCCCCAGCCTTTGGCTGACTGTCTGGCCCAAAGCACATTTTCTATAGTTCGATGGATAATAAGTCACCAGACCAACAGAACAGCTGACGAACCATGCAGTGATAGGAGGAAGTCCAAACAGACTTGCTATGACCCAGAAGTAAGAGACCAATTAAACCGGCTAAGAACATCAATACCTACTCACTGAGGGGCATTGAGAGACCATGGGACATTGTGGGGGATCGAGGTCAATGCAAATTGCCTGTTGAGAAGACAGAATGGTAGTTGAGTATTTATTTTCTTTAATAAAGTTACATTAGAACCCATACCTTTGCAATTTAGGGGCTGATGTAAGCTTAGGAAAGGCATTTAACCTGTCTGTATAAGGAAGAAAAGAACAGTCTATGCAGGGATGTTCCCAGGTCCCCAGATGGGAGTTTGAGCCTGAAGTGACACACCCTTGATGTCTTTTACGCCTTGGGCACCTCTACTCAGGGTTGCTAATCCTTAACTTTTTCTCATAGAACATTAATAATTAAGGGACAAATACAAAACATGAATTCTTAAGTAGAGGAGTTGGCACGTGTTTCGCTACATTGTTTTCCCTTTGCTAAAAAAAAATGAACTTTTGTTTGTTAAGTATTACTTTGTGCAGACATTGTGCTAAGGGTTTTTATGCAAAATGGAGGACATTGTTTTTATATTTTCCCTTAGAATATCTCAGGAAGAAAACAAATGCCATTGCAAGTGATAGAGCATTTGAGTGAGAAATGAGATCTCAAAAGACATGCTAATAAGCATTAAAATTCCTTCTGATAGATGATAGTCTGATGTTCACTTCACAGCAGGGCTGCTGGGAGGTGAGATGACCGGACAGTGCAATGGTTCGCAAGTCTGGGGCAGAACTGAACTGCTCAGAAATCACAGAGGAGTGGCTGAAGACAGTGCTCAGGAGGGATCTTGGGGACTGTGAAAATCCCACTGTGGGACGTGTCAGGAAACGTTCCTCCACATATCCCCTAGGAAACTATCAGAAAACTCTTCCTTATTCCCCAGTCCTCTCGCCAAGACAGAACGAAAATTTGAGGTCAGAAAAGGCAGCAGATGTAGAAAGCTAGCCATAAATCTGGATTACATTTAACCCACAACATTATTAGCAAAAAGTACCACCTTCATTTCAAGGGTGAGGAAACTGAGGCTTATACAAGTTAACAAACTTGTCCAGCACACACCGGAGCTAAAAGTATCTGGGCAGACATTCAAAACACATCCACTTGATTCCCAAGCCTATCATTTTAATCCTAGGAGATTGTTCCCTCTACAGTTCTACAATATTTACTGATGATAAGAAGTTTGATAAGTGTGATTATTGTTCCCTCTAATTGTATTTTAAGCCCTATTAATAACAGGAGAAATAGTTGTACATAGGATGGAAAGAGAGGAATCTTCCCAGCCATGAAGTATAAATAGCCTACTGATCTCCAGTCTTCAGAAAGGGACCAGAAGTGTAAATTGCATGTGAGGGAGGGGAGCAGCCTTTTAGCACATGGGCACATGCTACCAAAAACAAGGTTTGAGTTATCACTGCCATAGTCTCGACAAACGCCCACCACGGAATGACATCACTGCCAAAGTCCAATTAGCTCAGAGAAGACCCTGGCACTGGATGATGTTCCTTCAAGATGGCATGAAATTCCAAATATAAATTGGGTCTGGGCGATGATTCAATGGATCATATTGGCCAGTTCACAGGACGCTTGGCAACTAGAAATCTTTTATCCAGGCTTTTGAAACTCTAACACCTCCTAAAAAGACAGAGGTATCATTACACCCCAGATACCTCAGTAAACATCTAGAAAAAGAAATGCAGAAGTTCTCTGTAATGATGTCGTTACCATATTATAAATTATATTTAAAGAAGATGAAGGAAAAGTCTATCAAAATGCATCATCTTCTGGAGTTACTTTGTTTTCTCAGGAAAACAATTGATAAACATTTAAAATAGGGAAAGTTAATGCATACTTTCATGTACTTCACTGGATCTTACTTACCCTTTCCAAAAACCCAGTTATTGTTGCTATTGCATAGACAAAAACATAAAGTTTAGAGAGGTACATTTTGAGGATTATTTGAGAGCAGGGATTTTGTGCCACCATCATATTCCTAAGGCCTGATATATTACAGAGATACTATACATGTGAATGGAATGGAATATGTTGGTATAGAACTGAGTGACTTGCCCAAGTGAGAAAGTAACAGCAACAGGATTCATAGTTCAGTGTTCATTTCTACCTGGTATGCTGCTACATTATTTGGTCAAATGTTGTCCATGTACCTGTTTGGTGTCTGGGCATTTTATATACACTAAAGGGCCAGAATATGATGGGGGAAATCCTTGTGCTATAGAAGCATAAGACATGGCCTTTATGAAAGACTAAATATATGGCCAGACCATATATAAAGATAGAACTCTAACCCACAATTCACCATCAGTCAAAGAAGCCTACCCACTAGCTACAATCAACACTCAAAAAGGCCAAACAACAACTCCTATAGCAATCAACCCCAAACGGTGAAAATTGATTAATAACTTATAGCTTTCCTAATCTTTTTCTGGCTTCCAAACTTGGGACCAACCAGAGAAAGCCAAACGTGTATCCTTAACCAATCACATTGAATGCCCCGCCACTGGCTTGCCTGCCTCCAGCTTCCCTATGCCAACAGCCTCCAATCAGGGCACACATGATACTTTCTCTTTTTTTCCACTATAAAGCTTTCCCACTCTTCTACCTTCTTCTGAATCTTTGCAAAACCCAAGTGATGATGGCTGACTCCCTTGCTATGATAAAGGCTGAATATATAGCCTTTGCTTATATTCATTTGTGTGGTCTTTATTTTACATGTATATTTAAGGAACTTGCACTACAGTGAGTAGAGAGGAAAGAATGATATATACATAGGAAACAATAGTTGGGCAATAAAACAATGCCAAAATGAGTAGTCAACTGCCTGAAAAAATAAGAATTCTTAAGTTCTAGCAGTGAAAATAAATCCTTTATACCTGCCTAGAGGAGTCATTTCATGATTAAGGTTGACTTGTCTTTGTTGAGGGGTGAGGAGGTAGCCTGGATGGACATGGTGTTAAAAATACACAGTCATGAAATATTACAGAAATGACTAACCTCTTAAACTCACCAACTACTACACATGTCTATAGATCCATAAAGCATCCAGGGACTGCATCTCTTGTCACTTTGAAGTACTAGCTAAAAACGGAAAGACTAGTGGGCCCACTTCTTCCCATTGAAAGATGTAATATTGAAAGACAAGTAACTATGGTAGATGAACATGTGGCTACATAAGAAGGATATCAGAGCTGTGGTTGGCAATGGGCTTTTGGAAAGGTATAAGGGAATCCTATCAGAACTAAAAATTCTTTATTAACCTGATAAGACATTAATTCATACAATAGTTATTGAGGAGTTAAGCTGTGCCAAGTATTCTTTAAAGGGCAGTAGATACAATAGTGAATAACATAGTCTGTGCTCTCACAGCCCTTACAGTCACTTGATTTCATTTAAAATTTGAAGTAAAGGGAAGAAAAATGCAGAAAATTTCTAAACTAGATCATAATAAAAATATAAGACACCTTCTTACATTGAAGATATAGGAAATATCCAATAGTGATGAGAATCCGCTATAGGCTATCCCTATAACCTGGGAAATCTATATAGCAACACCCAGAGTATGGACATAAACAAAGTCACTCTAAAATGTTAGCATTTACTACAATGTGTGTAGAACTTAATAGCACTCATATGTCAGTCCTGGTATCAACTGGCTTTGAACTTCCTCCAATCCTTACCATCCTCCAAAGGCCATCAGGGTAGGCCATCTTAACTCCAACATATTTGTGATTATGTCACTCTTCTGCTCAAAATGTTTTGGTGACTCCCATTACCTCGTGCATGCTTTTCAAGGCCCTCTATTATCTATTTTTTGACTTCAATAAATCTCCCAAAGCGATCTTCCAAAATTCCTATCCCCAAAAGATCTCTTGCTCTAGTCTGTTTGTCTACATACGACTACAGTGGGGCCTTGACTTACGAGTGTCCCGACTAATGAGTTTTTTGAGAGCCCAGCATCACATGTCTCACTCGTTCACTTTTTGATTTGACATACGAGTAATTTGAGTTATGAGCTCCATCACGGAACGAATTAAACTCGTAAGTCAAGGCCCCACTGTATTTCCATTTAAATTGATTAAAATTAAAGATTTAGTTCCTCAGTTGCACTAGCCACATTTAAAATGCTCATGGCCACAGGTAGCTAGTGGCTGCCATATCAAGCAGCACAGATGCAGAACGTTTCTGTCATCATGGGAAGTTCTGTCAGACAGCACTGTTTTAGACTAATCACCAGTCTAAATACATTCTTTGATTTCTCACTTCTATGTCTTTAGCCATTCTGGTCCTTTGTTTAAAATGCCATTTCCCATCTATATCTATTACAATTCTAGACATCATTAAATTTTCAGTTCAAATATCACTTCCTCTAGGAAGCTTTCCTGAATAAACATTAATCAGCTGCCTTCTGGGTTCCTTTGAGCTCCTTGGAACTACTATTCTGTCACTACTCTGCCTTGTACTACGGTCGTTTTGTAAGTAGCTATTTCCTCCAACAAAGAGCAAGCTCTTTTAGGGCTGTGTATTTAGTAAAGAGTTATACACATAGTTAAGGACCAAAAGACTTTTGGCTTTCTGTTGCATCCTGGTGGAAATGACTTCTAACTAAAACAAAGCAATAGGAGGTAGAAAGATGATAACCAAATGAAAGAATGGTGGTAGGCAGAATAATGCCCCTACAAAGATGTCCACATCCTAATCCCCAGAATCTATGAATACATACATTAGGTGACATGGCAGATGGGGAACTAAGATTGCAGATAGAAGTAAGGTTGCTAATTAGCTGACTTTAAGACAGGGAGATTATCCTGAATGGTCCAGGTAGGCCCAGGGTAACCACAGGCATCCTTAAAAATAGAAGAGGGAGCCAGAGAGAGGGCAGTGTGAGGACCTGATGCAGCATTGCTGGCTTTGAAGATGGGGGAAGGGAGCCATGAGCCAGGGAATGTGGGCAGCCTGTAGAACAGCGGTTCTCGAACGACCCTTTCACTGGGGTCGCCTAAGACTGTCGGAAAACACATATATAATTACCTATTGTTTTTGTGATTAATCACTATGCTTTAATTATGTTCAATTTGTAACAATGAAATTGGGGTTCACCACATGAGGAACTGTATTAAAAGGTCACGGCATTAGGAAGGTTGAGAACCACTGCTCTAGAAGCTAGAAAAGGCCAGGAAATGGATCCTTCCTAAAGCCTCTCAAAGGAACACAGCCCTGCTGACACTTTGATTTTAACCCAAATGAGATCCAATTTGGACTTCTGACCTCCAGAACTTTAAGATAATAAATTTGTATTTGTTTAAGCCGTTAAATTTGTGATGATTTATTACAGCAGCAATAGGAAACTAATATAGAGTGGCAAAATGTTATCAGTCAAGATGCATGATTCTTGTTTGGTCAAAAACTGACAATATTTGTATAGCCTTCATCCAGAACTTTACCTCCAAACATTCATCCTAAGAAAATAACCAGAATTTTCATGAAAGTTTACATCAGGATGTTCATTTACAGCATCATCTATGCCAATAAAAGTCCAATAAGGAGGAATTGCTAGTCGTTCACACAACACAGTATTATATGGATATTTTTTTTAAATCTCTTTTTTGAAAAATATTTAGTGACATGGAAAAAGCTGATGATCAAGCTTAAGAAGCAGGATACAAAATGATATATGATCCAAATTTTGTGAACATTGAAGAAAACATACCAAAATATTAATGATGGATTTAAAAAATGTTTTTAATGTTAATAATGGTTATCTTTCTGGGATAAGATTAAGGGAGATTTTCTGTTTTCTCTTTATAAATTTCTGTATCTTCCAGGTATTCTATAATGAGCAGGAATTACTTTTACAATAAGAAAAATAAGCCATTTGTTTTATCAAAAGCAAGCCCCTCAGGTAACAAAAACACAAAATTAATCATGCCTTTGACTGAGTAATCTCATTCATGGAAATATGTCCTAAGGAAATGATTCAAAACAAGAAAAAAATTATTATAAATAAAAAGGCATTTATAGCAATGTTGCTTATAATAGTTTAAAATTGGAAGCCATCTGAATATCCAGCAATTTTTAATTATAATACATTTGCTCGATAAGTGAAAGAGCAGACAATTGAACACGTCTTCAGATTCATGCAACCTCTAAAGCAGTGGTTCTCAACCTTCCTAATGCCGCGACCCTTTAATACAGTTCCTCATGTTGTGGTGACCCCCAACTATAAAATTATTTTTGTTGCTACTTCATAACTGTAATTTTGCTACTGTTATGAATCATAATGTAAATATCTGATATGCAGGATGTATTTTCATTGTTACAAGTTGAACATAATTAAAGCATAATGATTAATCACAAAACAATATGTAATTATATATGTGTTTTCCGATGGTCTTAGGTGACCCCTGTGAAAGGGTCATTCGACCCCCAAAGGAGTTGACCAACAGGTTGAGAACCGCTGCTCTAAAGGGACAGGATGCCAGGGCAAGAGAGGGCAAAAGAGGCTAAGGGGATAAATACTGAAGTCAGTAACAATGCAGTCAGCATTTATAAGATGAGAAAGGCCATTTTCATGAGAATTAAGATAGGCCATGAAGATCAAATTCAAAATTAATAGGATATATGTTATACCTATAAAATAGAAGGTAGAGTGGGCTAAAAGAATGATTACAAAATAAAAAAAGAAAAAGTCAAATGAATTCAACAGAATGGGCCTTACAGTCTTACCCAGAGATTCCAAAATAGCAGACTAGTCTCTAAAGTAGGAACCAAGTCCTATTTTTCTCTTATTCCAAGTACCTAGAACAGGGGTCCTCAAACTATGGCCCGCAGGCCACACGCAAATACAAATATTGTATTTGTTTCCGTTTTGTTTTTTTACTTCAAAATAAGATATGTGTAGTGTGCATAGGAATTTGTTCATAGTTTTTTTTAAAACTATAGTCCGGCCCTCCAACGGTCTGAGAGACAGTGAACTGGCCCCCTGTTTAAAAAGTTTGAGGACCCCTGACCTAGAATAAGAGCTGGCACTAAAGAGGGACTCCAGACATGTTGAATTAATAAGTGAATGAAAGGATGTGGTATTAAAAAGTACAACGAGGTTTTAGCTTTCCTGTTTCTCCTCAGTCACCTGGTCCTTTCTGTTAGGAGAACTGAACATCAATTTTTTACATGTTTAGTACTCAGATCCTGAAGTACTTCTCTATTGCTCAAAACCCAAACAAAATATTCATTGCTTAAACCAGTCAACAAACATTTAGTAAACTGGATTTAGAATATGTTACACAAGAAACACCTGCCCTATCTTTTATCCTAACTTTAACATTTAAGACATGGACAATGCCTGGTTTGAAATGCACACAAAAAATCCTCATGCCCAAAAGTCATAGATCCAGAGAACAGAAAATCTACAAAACAAGAAACCTTGATCTGACATAGAGAAATGGCTCTGATGAATGTGGAACAAAAAGACATCAATGAAAACCTTAAAGACTTTTGAACCAGCCCGTGAAACACCAATGGCTATCTAGTTTATAAGTGGATTGTAGAAAATATATTTTTGGAAAATTGGTCATTGAACAAATCAGCCTTTAGGGAATTCATTTTTTACAAACTAATCTTGGAGAATTGACCTTGAGCCAAAGCTGGATACCGACACAAGGCACTCTGTGGCATTTCATAGTCTGTCCATTGACGCAACCCATAATTCTCAACTGATCATGGTTCTAGGATTCACGTCAGTACCAGATAAATTAAGAAGCAGTGTTTGCCATAAGAAAGGATTTAAAGGATGTGCCAAGAGGTGCCTATCCTAGAATAGGCTAAGTGTCTTATCCCATCAGCCTTCTCTCTGTGCCTTATTATGCATTATCATCTAGCCAGAGAAAGGAGGGTGTGGACAGAAATTCCCCTCAAAGAACTAGGGCTGGAGCATCCATAGACAGTTCATATGTGCATCTACTCCAATGGACTCTGCCATCCCCCAACCCAAACATCATTTGCTCATTCTCTCTTTTAATGAATACTTATCAAGTGACTATACACTGCTCTGGGGGAGGGGGAGGCTGATACAGTAGTGAACAAGACAGGTAAAGCGTGGGTGCTTACCAAGCTTACGTTCTAGAAGGAGGAAACAATAATTAAAAAAGGTCAGAGACTGAGAAAGTTGAAATCACCCCGAAGTTTTTGCTACTGGAGTCAACAAAGTGTTGAGTCTTCTTTCCATCTCCCAGTGACATTAGACAAACACGTGCCATTAAAATGCAGACCAAACAGCAGACCTACAGGGGCTGGAGAGTGGAGAATTTCTCTATTTGGTCCAATATCTAAATGGGAACTCACAGTGTTTGATGAATAATGAATGCGGATAATTAATGCATCTGAGAAAGGAAAATTTCTTACCTGTCAGTTACTTATCTTGGAGATTACACATCCATCACTCCTCCCCCGAGGGGCTAGACTCATCTCCATAGAAACTGGGGGCAACCCAGAATGTTAATTATGCCTCAGTGACAGATTTTCCCGCTCAGAAGGTGACTCACCAGAAGACCTTTTAGGGCTAACTTGTTCTGAAAAGTAGAAAATTTAATTTATCTGACATTTTTAAAAGACCCAAATAAGTACCTTAATGAGCCTAAGAAACCATCAAAAGACTGACTCTGTGTGCACACATATGGGAAAGAATTTCATAGAAGCACATGGATTCCCTAGGAAAGAGGTTGAATGGAAGAAATGGACCGTTGATCCATTAATGACTTAAGTGCCAGCACCTGGAACAATGATAAGCACATAACAGACGCTCATTGAATATTATTTTTATTATTTGAATGAACTACCAATTCTGAGCTGTGAGGATATAACAAATTTCATTTTTTTTATGACATTGTACACAATGTCATTTTGATACACTTTATTAAATTTATTCCTTATAACCTGAAAAAATAGTACAGGTACACAATATATGATCCGTAACTTAAAACACTCCAAAAATCAAAAGTTTGGGGGGAATGTATATGATTACAAAGCCTGCTTTGAACTGAAATAGGCCTCTTCACAGTCTTTATTCTATTTACTTAATTATCAATAAATTTTGCTGCAGACATACTAATGTGTTTGCTTTTAGAGGGCTGCCCAGGTCCTGCTGGGTTTGTTTTGCTCTATCTACACTGTATGCAACACATACCATGTAAAATCTGCAAGAGTCTAAATTCCAAAACACATCTGGCCCCAAGAATTGTGGTGGCAAAGATCATGGACTTACACTGTCCTCCCAATTTTATAACTGAGATTCTTTGGCTCAGGAAAGTTAAGCAATTTACCTAAGATCATAGAGCTAGTAAATAGATACTTAAACCCAAATCCTCAAGTGCGAAATCTGTGGAGCTTTTTTACTGCCCTCCCCCAACATTAAAACTTCAAATAATCTGAAATTGAGTATTAAGAAATTGTCTGTCGTATTCGTATAAAAGAGGCAAATTGAACAGACACAGCACCAACGTGGTCACTGCAGCAGAAACAGAGGATGAACAAATGGCATAGGGCCTGGAACCAGGTGAGGGCTCACTCAGGTAAAGAGACCTCTGCTCCCTGAAGACACTGACCTCGGAAACTTAAACTCATTCTCCAGAGCCGGAAGTGCATATGAAGCAGGAGCCAACCAGTGAATTGTCCTGCAGTCGTATCCAAATAAGTCAGATGTGGCCTTACCTGATCCTGTAATGCCACAGCCATTCTTTTTTCTAATAACAAGTCTTTCATTTGAAGGTGAATGATACCCAGATATCTCTCAGGGAGAGAGAGAATAAGAAGTCTTAATTATAAGATTGGTACTTGTATCAGTCAGGATAGTCTAGGTTAAACTGCAGTAAAAAAAAACAACAACAAAGAAACAAACAGACAGAACACCATGAGGCTCTGTGGCTTAAAACAACAAAGGTTTGCTTCTTGATCGTATTACATGCTCATCACAAGAAATCGGGAGAGGGTCCATTCATTGTGATCACTCTGGCATCCAGGCTGATGACATAGCCACTATTTCAAACATTGCTATTTGCCTGACAGAAGGAAGGAGAAGGCAACAGAGCATGCACTGTCTCTATCAGCCTCTACCCAAGAGTGATATATTGTCACTTCCACTTACACAGTTCATTGGTCAACGTAAGTCATTTAGTCACACCTAATGTCAAATGGGTGGAAATACAAAATTCAGGACTTTCAAGGTTTTCAATAAATTTTCCTATTCAATAAATATTTTCCTGAGTGCCTGCTAGTGCTGAGCACTGGTCTATGCACTGAGTGTTGAGTGCTCTCAAGAAAAATAAAGCAGGGTAAGGGATGGTGAGTGATGGGGCTGGAGATGCAGAGGTGAAAAGTGAGTTCAGGGAAGGCGTCTTTGAATAAGAGACCTAGAAGAATTGGGAGAGGGAGTAGGGGGAGGGACACTCTGTCTTAGATCTAAATGAGACACAAAGAACTCAAATTCCAGGAAAATCCAAAATGAATCCTAAAGTAGAGACAGAGGTGCGACATACAGTGTGTATCTGTGGGACTGAAATACTTGGGCTGTTTCTCCCCGTAATACACCTTCCCACTTCCTTTTTTTTCGGACTGAAGCAACACATGTGACAGAACACTTCCTTTTTCCCCTGGTTAGGCCACATGCAGAAGCATTTTATTTCGGGAGAGGATAAAAATCAGCAAGTGTTCTGTAAATAAATAAAATGATCCACCATTTATTGAGCAAAATCTATACTTCTGCAAGTATCGCAGGCATTTTCCTTTATGTCATTGAACACGGTTGTTGTAAAATGGCTGCGATCTCTAGGGTTGGTGTTACCGATTTACAAATGAAAAGGCTATGAAGAGAGCTAACTGACTTTCTGGAAAGGCATGCAGACTTTTTGTGGCAAAGATAGAGTCTAAACTACCAAGCCTGTGCTCCAAATTACCATGAAACTTAGTAAATTTTAGACTTTCAGGGAGGAAAACTTGTGAAAATTCACGTCCATGTGAATTCTTGGTCAGTAATTTAAAGATGGAATTGGCTCCTCTAACAGAAAAACTAACATTATCTAGGCCTCTTTGCTAAAGCGACTTTTGTGAGGGTGATCAGGTCTTTCTATGGGTAAGACAACCAGGGCCACTTCCTCACACCTTCAAATATTCCTGCAAAGGTCACCTTCTCAGTGAAGCGTCCCCTGATTGCCTATTTAGAACTGCAATGCCTCTTCCTCAGCTATTCCCACCCCCTCTCCCCTGGCTTTGTTTCTCCCCATAGTACTTATGGCCTTTTCATAAACCATATGTTTTATTTGTTCACTGTTTGTCGTCCACCACTAGACTGTGAGCTCTATGGGTAAGGAAAATTCTTGTCTGATTTTTGTTATCACTTATATTTCCCCCAGAGCATAGAAAAGCACCTTATACTCATTTAGTAATGAATGAATGGCCAGGATGAATGAATGAATGAACGAATGAATGAGTGAATGAGTGAATGAAAGAATTCAGAAAAGGATCTCTTAAAGTTCTTAATCTGGGATTCATTAATGGGCTTGGGGGTATCTGCTAATATCTCAGAGTTACACGCAATGTTGTAGGGAGAAGGGTGAATTTATTTGTATGGTCAGAGTCTCAAAGAAGACAATAACCCAACGGCTAAAAACCTTTGTGTGGTATATCCATGCAGTGGAATATTATTCAGCCATAATAAAATATGAAGCACTGATCTATGCTACAACAGGGATGAAGCTTGGAAACATTAGGCGAAGTGAACGAAGCCAGGCAAGTTGTAGGCTTCCATTTATATGAAATGTCCAGGTGAGACAAAGCTGTATAGACAGCAGGTTAGTGGTTGGAGGGTGAGGAGAGAACAGAATGGGAAGAGGCTGCTCAATGGGTATGGGGTTTTCTTTGGAGGTGATGAAAACATCCTGGAAATAGATAGTGACAGTGGTTGTAAATATATAAAATGCCACTGAACTGTATACCTTAAAATGGTTAAAATAGTAAATGTAATGCTATGTAAATTTTAAAAAGATCCACTTGTGCATAAGGGAAGGAAACAGATGACAATCAAGAGGTAAATGAGCTCATACCTCTGACAGGGTGGATGGGGGAATCTCAGTCTGAAAAGTTGTCAGTTGCAACTGGACATCTAATAACACATAAAATTGGAGCATACCAGGAATAACAACTTATCTTTGTATCTGGTTGTGTGGCTTTGAACAAATTTCTCAGTATCTTATTCAATTTAACTCCTAGGAAAAAAAACTTGAGAGGTAGGCAGCAAGGTCAATACAAATCATGATTATCTCCATTTTATAAATGAGAATGATGAGATTCAAATAATAACGTTCCCAAAGTTGCAGAGCTACCAAATGATAAAATGAGGATCTAAACTCATGTCTGTTTATGCTTTTGGCAATTTGATTCCCCCAGCTCTTTCAACTTTTCAACATCTTTCCAGAAATAACAAGTGTTCCTGTGATAAGGCTCCCTAAGAAAGGTCAAAGGCCAAGTTTCTTCCATCTGTAATTATATTGCCTCAATGTGGTTACATTTGATACTTCATTATACCAGAAGTTCTGACTAGAAATGATATACAACTATGATAAATGAAAGCACTGGGGAAAGACAGATTATTACTTATGTAAATTTTTGAGAGTGGGAATGTTTTAAAATGTGGGATCAATGGTATGAAAAAGGTAGTCAAAGCTAATGAACCCAACTTCCTCATCTTATCAATGAGAAAACTCAGGCACAAAGAGACTAGTAGCTTGTCTAAGATGACTCAGAGAGTTAGTGTCAGAGGTAAGACTGGAATACAAGGCTTTTAAGCACTCTGTAAAAACGCAGGGTTCCTAGGGACCTAGCCTTCCAACAGAGTAACTGGTTAGAAATTATTTGATTTGTGTATTTAGCAGTCTAATAATAAGTTGACATTTATTAAAAACACAGAAAGGAAGAATTAGGGATTAAGTGGTAATAAATGGCCCAAATACTTAAATTTAGCCTCCAATGAATCTTTTCTCCACCTTTTCTTGTCTCCACAGAGCTAAAGCACAATGACATGGTGATTTTCTATTTTATCCAGAAGTGGTCAGTTATCCAGCATTTACCAGTCATGTTTTGTACACATTGTCTGTGGCTGGCTGAATAATGCAGACCCACAGTGTCACATTCATCCGTAGAAACACAGATGGTCAGAACTAAGGGCCTTAGAGATCTTCCAGTCTGGGGTTTCCCAGCCACAGTCAGCTGACCTCCAGGGAGGGCGTTGGCACTGCCTTGAGCCAGCGTCTCACTCTACCTTTCTTCTCAGAGGCAGAGCGTATGTTTGGCTCCTCTCTCCCTCCTCATCTTATGCACCTTCATTCTGAGGCAGGTTGAGGGTTTGCTATAAATGCTCCTAAGATGGAGCATCAGCCATCTCAGGGAAGATGTGGAGGAGAAAACTTGAAAGAGAAGAACCTGCTAGAGCAAAGTAAATTTAGGAAAGCCCCTCAGTGTTTGCTCTGAGCTGGAAGGAAGGTGGTCAGAATCATTTAAACTAAGCCTCACTCCTTCCATGAAGAAACTCAATCACAGAAAATGGATGTGACTTGTCCAAAGTCACAAAATCAGGAAGTAGCCGAATCAAGGCTAGAACTCAACCCTCCCAACTCCAGCTGAGTGCCTTTTCATGATACTTTTTATGTTTCCATCTTTCTCTTTTGGGTAAAATAACCATGATTCATAACACACTGGGGCCACATCAGGCATTGACCACACTACATATTGTTCACAAGTTTCACAGAGTATATTTTGAACTCATGACATGTGAGTGACATCATAGGTTTTTGTCCCATGTACCTATATCTCTTTGTAACTCGTACATGGCCTGTCTCATAGAAAGTATACATGATTTGTTTGATGGATGGATGCTATAGATGAGGCAGGTGAGACAGGCAGGGTTCTCCTATGGTTACTAAGTTCTCTCAAAACACACCATCCTTTCCTCAAGGTGAGAAAGCCTTCTCTTCATGCCCCCTCTACCCACCTTTTCCACCCGTTGAAATGTTTTCAAGCTGCAATCAAAAGCTGCCTCCTGTTATCTCTAGAAAGGAAATTGCCAAGACTCTGGCATTAAACAACCTTGAATCTGGATGCCAACCTGGTGAATGCTCACTGTGTGATATAGGTGAATTATTTAACCTCTCTGAGAGTCAACTTAACCAATTATAAAAGAATTCATAATACAGACCTCATTTGATTTTTCCATGGAAGAAATACCATTCAGTCTGTAAAATTTCTTGCACAACATGTGCTACATGGAGATTCCTCTTTCCTTGGTGTCCCATGACTCTCTGCTTACTCTTCACTAATCTATTTGTATTATTTTACAGATATTGGTGACTCTAGACTACGTCTGTCTTCCTACAAGATCAGAAACTTTCTTTGAGGGCACGACTATGTCAGAGAAATCTTTGTATTTGCCCTGCTGTGATTTCCCATAGCATCTAGAATGATGCCTGGCATAAATGTGGCACACAGAATTTAGTTTTGTAGAACTGACTTGAAGTGTATGTGTATGGTGTGATGAGGGGAGCTTATAATGTATGAGGCCTTTTAGATAGTTTGTCTGAAAAATAATTGCCCTTATGTTGGAGTCATCATCTTATGATTGTTTCCCCCTAAGAGCAGGCAGCCAGGTGTTTGCCAACAACACTCTTCCATTAAAAATGAGCATCCGAGGAGCCGACACCCTCTCCGTGAGTGCTGAGCTGTGTTTCTGTCGGGTCCTCATGCCTCCACAAAGAGGAAGTGGACTTCAGGGATGGCAGATGACACCGTGATGTCACCCATCTCCATCAGTGCTCATTTCATTTCTTTAATTTCAACAAACACATCGTAGAAAAGGTTGTTTCTTTATCTCACAGGAGGCCTATCTTTATTATTTACTAGAGGCCTGTTGCATGAAGAGATTCGTGCAATAGGCCTTCCCTTCCCTTGGCTACTGGCACCGGTTTGCCTCTGGCACCCGGGACCCAGGCCTTTGCTCTGGCCGGGCTCAGGCCGGAGCCAGCCCCAGAGCTGTCAGGCTTTGCTGCTCTGGCCCTGGGGCCATCAGGCTTCGCTCTGCAGCTTGGAGCCTACGTATGCAAATTAACTGCCATCTTGGCTGGGTTAATTTGCATACTCTCCTGGTTGGCTGGTTAGCGTAGCAAAGGTATGGTCAATTTACATGTTTGTCTATTATTAGATAAGATTAGTAAAAATACGGAAGGTTCTCTCTTTTTACTCAGCCTGCCACTACAGAGCTTCCCATTTCAGTTCTTACCTCACACCCTAACTTTCTAGAAGAAGTAAATTCCAGTAACTGAAACTTAAATGGTAAACTCATAGATCATAATCTAAAATAATAAAAGAACATTTTTTTAAAAATTAGAGTGTTGATATCTATGCATTCCTAATAATAATTAAAATTAATAAATGATTATTACCGAAAACATTTATTGAGCTCTTGTGATCAAGTCACTATACTTTATGTTCAGTTACTTTGTCTATTCCTCAACCAGTCCTATAGTGAGGGTAGTATTAGCAGACAGTGAAAGTAACCTCTTTAATTTTCTACACATAGCTAGCAAGAGGCAGGGCTGGAATGTGGACCCATGTTTGTCTGACTCAAAAGGATGCACTTCTAATGATTACCTATACTGCATCTGTGCTGGGATTCAAGTCATGAGTTAGAAACATGGAAGTTAAGGATACACAGCCCTCTCCCTCAAGGAGAAGCTACCAGTTTGCATATAAATATATACAATAGTATAAGTATGTATACAATACGTATATAGAGAGTGAATATATATAATTATAATATAGAGTGATTACTGCTATTAAAAAGGGCTATGGAAGTTCTCAAAAGGCAGAACTGAATTCTAAGTTGAAGTCTGGGTAATGAAAAGAACTGAACATCTGATTTTGTGCCAGAGGTTGTTCTAGGTGCTGTCATATAGGCAACCTTATATCATTTTCTTTCATTACAAAATACTACTGTATGATAAGTGGGTAATACTACCTCACTTTACAGATGTGAAAACCAGATCTCATATGATAATAGCAAACACCTATTTAACACTTATATGTATTGGATGCTGTTCTAAGAACTACACATGTATCAATTCATTTAATCCTCACAAAAATTTAACCATGTAGGTGCAAAACCTATTTTAGAAATGAGGAACCTGAGTCCTAGAGTGTTGAAGTCGTTTGGCCAGGGTTCTACCATCAGTAAGAGGTGAGGCCAGGAGAAGGGGCTCCTGAGTCCTTGCTCTCAACCATCATGTTACTGTCCTGTGGAGTTAAAGGAATGTGCCCAAAGTTACCACCTAAACTGGGCAGAGCCAGGATTTGGCCCCGGTCTGCCTTTCTGTAATATTTCTAACAATGCTCTTAAAATTTTTATTTAAAAATATTTTATACCAGGAAAAGAGACTGGAAATATAGGTTAGAGCAAAATGCTGTAAATGCCATAATAAAGTGAGATCTATATTCTATGACAAGGGCAAATCTTAAAGGATTTTGAGCAGAAAATTTTAAAAAATCAGTATGATTAAATTCCCCATTGAGAAGAAAAAACAGCTCACTAGAATGTAAAGAATGACTGAGAAGTGGATGAGGCAGAAAGTAATGAACCTAATCAGGAGGATGCTGCAAAAGCCCAAACGATGCAGGGGTGAGAGAGGACAGGGTCACAGTTAATAGAGGATGGGGGGCGGCGGGAGGATTCAAGAGAGTTTTCAGAGATATCATTGGCAGGATTTATTCAATGTGGAGGGAAAGTGATGTGTCAAAGAGAAACCCAGCATTTGTAGCTTGAATGACTAAGATGACTGTGGTGCTCTTAAATGAACTGGGTAATGTAGAGGAATAAGGAAACTTTGGACATGCAAAGCTAACCAAGAGAGAGTTATTTCAGGAAGTAAGAAGTAGTCTCCTGGTCTCTGGCAGAGATGTTCTTAAGTAGCCTTCAGGATGGAAAAACCAATCTGCTCTTTGTAAGCTGTTCTAGCCAATAAAGCAGCAATTAAGCCTCTTTTCTGTGGCAACACATGGGGAGGATGCCACTCATGGACAGCATCCCCTTAGCCACACCCAAGATATCTTAGAACCTTCATGTTAATACAGATGGTACACTGGGCACAATTCCCAGAGTACCAGACACCATTTCAAAACAAAATGTTTTTTTCTCAAGAATTTCTAATGACTTGGGGAAATGATTAGGTCATAATTAGGTTATGTGGGGAAAAGGTAGAGAACAAAAATATATATACAATGTATGCCGAAAATAAACATATATTACACATAGAAAAAATACTGGGAGAAAATGCATCACAATAATAACAGAGGCCCTTCACTAAGAAAATATTTATTGAGTGCCTATAATATGCCAGGTACGGTGAGGGGGAAAAATGGACCTAAATGATGCCCTCATACAGTTTACAGTTAGGGGACTAAGCTAAGCTAAGAACTTAAAGACACCCGTGAAGCAATCTGAGTACAGAACCCTTCTAGTCTTTTATAATTGACTAGAGGCCCAGTGCACAAAATTTGTGCATGGGAGGGGGGTGCCCCTCAGCCCGGCCTGCACCCTCTCCAAACTGGGACCCCACAGGGATCAGGCCTAAACCGGCAGTTGGACATCCCTCTCACAATCCAGGACTGTTGGCTCCTAACCGCTCACCTGCTGCCTGCCTGATCACCCCTAACCGCTTCTGCCTGCTGGCCTGATCGCCCCAACTGCCCTCCCCTGCTGGCCTGATTGCCCCTAACCGCCCCTGCCTTGGCCCCCACCACTATGGCTTTGTTCAGAAGGAAGTCGGACATCCGGAAGATGTCTGGTTGACCCGGTCTAAGTAGCATATTACCCCTTTATTAGTATAGCTGGGGTCTTTGCTGTCCCTCGTCATGTTAATGCTTTGTACCATTGAAAGAAGTACAATGCTAGAGTGGGGCAGAGCCAAGCTGTGGACCATGTCTGTTTCACACTCACAATGGTACCAATTCTTTTAGTGGCTCATCATTATCAAGAGTTTCTAAAACATTCCATTTAGTTCTCATAGAAACGATTCTCTTTTGCACACATATTTCATTGATTTACATAATATATAACTAAGTTCTAAGTTCTATAATTATAATAACAAGTATAATGACACTTCCATACTTATGAATAAACACAAGTGATTATTGGTAAGCTTTGACCTACCTGGTGGGGACACAAGTGGCTGAGCACAGTAGAAAATAGGTCACTGGCCACCAGCATTCAGCATGCTGTGGGCATTGGTCCATATAATTCACAGAAATAATTGAGAGAATGCATCAGTCCAATATGTCAATTAAATGGAAACTGATTAAGAGAACACATATTCTGTCATATTTCTAGTCACACAGCTTGAGATTGCCATAGCATTAGGCGTCCAGTTAAATCATATTGACCTCCCTGTCAGCTGAAATCTTACTTACATTTTTACTATATCTGCCACTAAGCCACAACTTTGTGCTTGTTATAAGCAGAATTGTGTTCCCCCAAAATTCATATGTTGAAGTCCTAACCGTCTAGTAGTGCAGAATGAGATCACATTTGAAGATATAGCCTTTAAAGAAGTAACTGAGTAAAAATGAGGTCATATGGGTGGCCCCTGATCCAATATGATTGGTGTCTTTATAAAAAAAGGAGAATAGGACAGATAGCAAACAAATGTGAGGACAAAGCGAGAAGGTGGCTGTCTGCAAGCCAAGAAGAGAGGCCTCAGAAGAAACCAACCCTGCTGGCACCTTGCTCTCAGACTTCTAGCTTCCAGAACTATGAGAAAATAAATTCTTGTTGCTTAAGCTACCCAGTCTGTGGTTGTTGTGGTTGTTTTTTTATGGCAGCCCTAGCAAACTCATACAGTGCTATCTCAGTGACTGGTACATGGTCAGCACTTCAATGTTGATTAAATAAATGAGTGAATGAGGAATGCATTTTGTGATTCATTTATTATTTTTTTAACCCTCATGGAAGGATTTTTTTTTAATTAAGCAGAGGTGTGCTCTAGTTATCTGCTAACACTAAGATTTTAAGATAAGACAGTAGGCCTTCCCTTTCATTGATTCTACCTCTTGATCATAGGACTGAGGAAAGGAGTTCCTATAAGTTCCAATTTAAGAGCAGGTCAAATGATCAGAGCCAAAAATCCCAGCACTATTAGAATAGGGCCAGTCCTCCACTGCTTCTTGAAAGCCTTTAGCTCCCCTGTGCTGAGCAACAATGTCTCTTGGTCCTTCACCGAGGCCCTGGGTGCACACAGACAAGGCTAAGATGTGAAAGGGCTAAGAAAATTGGCAGGCGGCCAAGAAAATCTCGCAGGCCTTTGATTGACAGATAGCATGTGAGGTCATGGGAACCAAAGCTGAACTTTCTTCCTCCCTTTTCCCTAGAACAAGAATTAAGGTACTTGAAGAACCCGACACACCACCTGGATGTGCTCTTAACCATGCGACCTCAAAACTGTAATGGTAAATTACCTAGATTGTTAGCATTAGCACAGAATGCCGGAGCCCACCTGAACTGCGAAGGTGGTCCAGTCTTCTCATTTTGAAAAGAAGCAAAATGAGGCTTTGAGAGGGTGAAGGTCTACCCCTGCTCTTGTCATCAGCATTTTTTAAGCCTTTGCCACAGAAGCCAAAGACAGAGTTGAACACATCATTCTTTCTCTTTTTTTAAAGAGAATTTCTTCCCCAACATTCCCAGTGAGTGGCCACTAGACTTCGCTCAAACTCTGCTAGGAATGGGGAACTCACTCACTGTTCTCTGGGGGAGTGAGGCAATCTTTGAACAGATTCAGTTGTAGGTAATTCCTTCTTATTGAACCCAAATCTACCTCCCTATGTCTTCCAACCGTTTGGTTCTCATTGTGTCTTCTGAAGTATCATGGAATCAATCTAATTCCTCCTCTCCATGGTGGACTTCAGATATCTGAAGACAAAAAAAAAAAGAAAGCCTTTTAATAGAATCTTGTAGGTCATGGTTTTGAGCTATCTACTCATCCTTGTCACTGTTGCCAACAGCTTTAAATCCTCATAAAGACTAGTCAGTGACACATCAGGAGAAATATAACCTTCTAATACATGAGCACAGGTCTCTTGACCTAGAATGAAATTATCTATGAATCAGGCCTAAATGGGTGAGAAAAGTGAAATGGGAATGCTTACCAACAAAGAGAAAAATGGGCCCTTCCAGAACTAGGCATCCTATCTGAAACCCATAACTTTCCTATATAACCCGCCTAGACCTTTTCAACAAGTTCAGACTAAAGTCTTTCCCTGACCTCCTCCCTGTATATTGGTCACTACTGCTCCTGCCCCTTGCCATCCTCAGCCTGGGGATGAGTTAGTTTTGCCCCCAAACCTCTGGTGGTTATTTGACTGGATGTATGGAAGGACAGTCTATGAAGCCTCAAGCATCTGTTAAATTCCTTCCAAGGGAAGCAGCCCCAACCAATTGTCCTGCTTTCTCTTGCTATTTTCTTCCCAATACACTTATGTTGAAGTGAAACCAATACCGCGACCCTCATCACCATGGATTGGAATAAAGACTAGTGCCGCTGCGGAGGCTCTAACATGAGCAGGGCCCATAGAGACTGCCCCTAAGCACTTCTTACTGAGGAGTTTTGGGAAGCTGAGCCAACCAAATCCTCCTTGTTGAGAAGCAAAATGAGTCAAATAAACAGAGGAGTGCCACCACTTCTCTTGAACTGCTTGGGACTGGATGGGAAATGTGTATTGAAGAAGTGGAAGCCTGGGTGGCTGAGTGGTTGATAAAGGGACATTCCCATATTTTCTTGTACTAAACCTACATGTCTAATATGAAAACTCAAGAGTGGAAGGTTTTTAAGTCTGTTTGTTCCTGCTTTTTTTTCCCCCTCAAAGTTGAAGGGCAAGCTATTTGCATAAGACTTTTCTTTGTTCTCACTGTTGTAGGACCCTTCCTCTGTATTTAGGATATTCTTAACAGGGATTTGATCTTGCCTTGTCTGGTAACTGAAACCTATGTAGATTGGATAGAAGAAGGGTGTACAAGGATTTAGAATTCTTTTGCATGCAAGGAAGTCTGAGTGATTAGAGATGTCTAAAAAACCAAATGACTCGGTTGGGGGTTTCTTCAAGGAAGAAGGTACTCCCTCCATAGTGCCATTGGGCAGGGCTTCTTCCCCGTTGCTTCTTTTGTTTTGTTCATGTCGAGATGTGACAAGGAGGGATGAACTTAGTAAGTAGCAAGAAAAGAATAGGCCACAACTCATCCCAAACTCCAGAAGCTTCTGTTTTGCCAAAAATAAATACAGACAGTCCTCGGGTTACGCAGGACTCCATGTACTTTGTTTTGTGGTTACGTTGTCATCTCCCATTTATAGTATTTATATTTTTTAAAAAAAAGTTCCATCATTTTGACGTATGTACATACGTGCTTTATGTTTCTTATTATTTATTTACCACAAGTAAAGGTCAGGAATTGTTATCTTTCTTTTAATTTTTTATTTTACTGTTTCACTTCATTACTGCTGTGTATGTGCTCCATGTGAGTGACGTAGGTGCTTACGTAGGTGGGTTCCGACTTACGGCAAAAATCACGTTACATTGCGCCATAGGAAAGGATCTCCAACATAACCCCAGGACCTACTGTACCTTGCTTTCCGTTTCTACTCATAAGCCTCATGTGAGATCAGGATTAGACAAAAGGACTCATTTAACAAATTAATTCAGCAACTGCTCAAGTTGTTGAAGATATATGTTGGACATGTGGGCATAAATAGAGCATACATGATTCTTGTCTTCATGGAGTCTATAGTCAAATGATCCTTGTGCCTCCTTTGATTTTTTTTTTTGCAAATGGAAGTCTTTACAAACGGTAGTGCTTGGGGAGGAAAACAATCAATCATGCCCTAAACATCTTGCTATAAATTAGATGTTTATATTGCCCCAAAATTTATATACTGAGATTTGAACACCCCACGTGATGGTGTTTGGAGATGTGGCCTTTGGGAAGTAATGAGGTTGTGAGGGTGGAGCCCTCATGATGACTTAGTGCCCTTATAAGAAGACACATGAGAGAATTTGCTTCCTCCCTCTGCTCTGCATCATGTGAGTACCCAACAAAATGACGTCCATCAGCAACCTAGGCCCTCATGAGGAACTGAATTGGCTGACACCTTGGTCTGGGGCTTCCCAGCCTCTAAAACTGGGTGAAATAAATTTCTGTTCTTTAAGCTACCCAGTTGATGGTAATTTTTTTATAAGGGTCTGAATAATACACATCTTCGTGTGCCTAACTGTAAGCACACACCATTGGGGAAGTAGCGGTGTACAAAGGACATCAATGTGGATACTGTCCACAATGAGCTCAAAAATCTAATTGGGAAAATAAGATACACATGTGGAACTGTTGGCCAACAGAGTACTTTATAATAAAGTGCTACATTGAACGGTACAGATGGTTGATAACTAGAAAATGTACGATAAAATGTTACGTACATGGTCTTGGCAATAAATGTTAAAGAAGTTTAATTTAAGGAAGAGCACCATAGAATAGAGACAACAGGAAAGGTTTTATCAAGAAAGTGGTTCCAGAGTTAATTCTTAGAGGATGGGCAGGAGGGGGTGGGCATTCTGGGCACGAGTGAAGATACAGAGTCAAAAAAGAACCCAGCAGTCACTGTGTAGGGGTAACAGAGGAGAACCAATTAAATAACCACAAATTACGAATGTTATAAAACAAAGCCAAACAATTCAGATCACACCTAACAAACAAAATTATAATAGAAATACCATGTCTGCTCCCCAAACACATGCACATTCACACATTTTTTTTTTTAACGTTGATTTACAGCTGACAGTCCAAGTAAAAAATGAAAGAGCTGCCAAATCTGCCTATATAAATCTCAGTGATTTCACATGTTTTTATCCCATGAGCTGAAGGCAGAAAAAGAGATTGAAGCCTTTGAGATAGCAGACAATAAAATGGTACCCTCATGGAGCTTCTCAGAGGAGCCACTAGAATCACGTTTATCACGTCCAAGATTGACATGAATTCTAAGGTGCACACATTCTTCAGCATTCAGATGCACAATATAAAATAACGAGCAGGTGAAGTTAGCAGGTTAGGCAGAGGTGCATGGAGTTGTACAGAGGGGCATTCTGACTGCAGTATTACTCAGAGTCACAGGAGCCAAGCTAAGGAAGCTTCTTCTGTCCACAGCCAGATGACTGAGAGGACGCTCCAGAATCTACCTGGTGTGAGGTGATTCTCTTTTTCCTTGTGGTGTCAAACTCATGGACTGCAACGGCCTCAGCAACTGATCAGAACCAAAACTGCTTCCATATAAGAGATGCCCGGGCCATGACAAGGAGTGAGATGAAAACCTTGCTGCTGCTTCCTGGCTCCTATAAAGAACGCCTGGCTTCCTGACTTCACTTGAGTCCCACGTCTTAGCTAACAAGCTACTTACTGCCCTGATCAAAATCCCAGCTAAGAAGTAAGAATCCCAGGTACGGGGTTCTATGGGGCAGAGCCAGAAATCTGCATTGCTGACAAGCATCCCCAGGTAGCAGTTCCCTAATTTAGTTGATTACCAGAAGCATCTGGGAGCAGTTTCAAAATGTGGATTCTCAAAACAGACCCCTTGAATGGAATCTCTTATTCAGGAAGCAGTCTGCAAGTTGCTATTGAAGTCATGGATCATTGTTATGCTGTTCAGAGTTGTTTACCTAATGATGAAAGTGAGAGATTCCAGTTGGTGTCGCTTCTCTCTAAATGCTTGCTTCCTTTTATAAGAAAAGAAGAGTTAGGGAGCCCATTGTTTCCATTCTTGCCTTGGACACCAGGAAACTGAAAGCTGTTAGTAACTATTCCTGACTTAGATTTCTAGGTATGATTGTTTCCCTTTCTACTATTGGGCTCTTTAGCTATTCCTTTAAAATGTAACTTTGAATGAAGTCATCTAGAAGTAGTCAGAGCATAAATGAGAAATTAATGCAATAGAATTTCAATTCATGCTTTACCTTAAATTTCAGAAAGTTACCTTCTCTGTTCAGCTTGTGAATGTGGGTGAATCATACGATGATGGGCCGCCCTCCCATCAACCTGCCTCACTGGACAAATGACAGAAGATGACGTTTCTAAAAGAACTGCTCTACCTGACAGAGTGGAGGAACCAAGGTCTTGTTCTGTCTCTCCAGATGCCCAGTTGCTCCCTTTCAACCCAGCTAGCTGCTAAGGAGGGCCAGCTAGAGAGCAGAGAAAAACAAGGTGTAAACCGGGGTTCCCAATGTGGATGGCCTCCCACAGGTCATGACTTCCACAGGCCTGGCTCCCTCATTTGTGGAATGAGAGTACCAACTGTCACCTTACCTGTCTCTTGGGGTTACTATAAAAGGCTTTGTAAAATGAAATATTTTATAAGATACAAGTTATTTAACAAATAATGGAAAAAGGTCAGAAATGGTAAATAAAATATACTCAAATTTGATAACTGACTCTTCATCAAAGAGGGCTTTCTTGTTCCTAGGAAAGGGGGTAGGTTTTAAACAGAAAGCCAGTGTTCTAATGGGTTCCTCAAAACAAATAAAATTTGCAAGAGAACAGCGGGAAAGGATGGCCTCTGGGTGTCAGGGCGTTTAGGTTTACATCGACTTTGCACCAATCAGATAAATGCTTGGAGCATTGTATTCCATCCTACAGCTCACCGTAGGAGGGCTTCACCCCTTATATAGTGTGTCCGTAGGAAACAGACCAGAGTAATAAGGGGCCTGGAAACCATATCCCCTCAAAAATAGTTAAAGAAACTTGGCACATATGGACTGGAGCAGACTCAGGGGACATGGCCCTCTCTTCAGATGTGCTAGCACGTAGAGAAACAGGATTGCCCTGTAAAAGACGAAATCATTGCTTTCAGTGTGGACGCCCCAAAGTTTGAAAGTTGCTGGAGACAAGATGTCAATTCAGAGGAAAGCAAATTTCAGAATGGAGTCTATTAACAAGTGAAACAGTAATGCCCACAACATCACTTTTCAGATGTTTCAAAAGGAATTCGTACCCTTGGCGCGAAGCTGTAATAGACACTCTTTATCACATCCTGGTCACAGGATGCCCTAAGCCAGTCCCCTGCCCATTGGCAGACACGTATATTTCCCATACTTGGAGACAAACTAAAATCCTCCTGCGAAAGAACCTAAACTGGACTGCAGGTTGCAGAGGTTGGGAGTTATCACTGAGAAGGACTTGCTTTTGGACGCCAAGCCCATCCCATGCTGAAATTGGTCCTTCTCGGCATCGTCTCTGTTTACGACTTCACTTTGACTGCTAGGCTCCTTGGATGGAAGCTGGATGCGGGGCCCTCCCCCACGCCGCCTCCCTTGGCACCAAGCCAGAAACCCACGGCTGCCATTGTGTTTTCATTTAGTAAATAAAGATCAGAAATGGCTGCTGCTTTAATAGATTGAAAACTCTGGTCTGCAAATAAGTATCTTGGGGGAATTAGAGGAGATTTGGAGAACAACAGTCAATCTCAATATAATTAAAAATAAGCCTCTCACCTGCTACTAATTTCCTTCTTGTTTCTTTGCTAACAGAAGTCTTTGTTTGAACAAAGAGGTAAAAGGCACAGTTAGAAGCTGTTTACACAGTGCAAATGAGAGTGCTAATTGTAGGGAGCCTGCATGTTAATGAGAAAGAGGTTATTTATCAGTGTGAAATTCTGAGTGCAATACATTGCAGGTGATATTTCAGGAAACATTCATTTTCTAATGATTTCTCTTCAATGACAACAGTGGCCCCACATCAGAGTGGCGTGTGTTGTAATGAAATGAGAATTGGCTTGGAAGCCAGATCTGGTTGCGATCCATAGCTAGCTGTGTGCCCTGGAAGACGCTGCTTTCCCTCGCTAGGTTTCAGGAAATTAGGCATCTCTAAGTTTCCTTCCAGCTTTGAACCTCGTCGTGTAAGAAGTGCCAGGCGTGTACCTAGTGCTTCTACTGAGAAATAAATTTCTCTCTCTTGGGATAACCTTTGCTGTTCTCAAATCAACTTACAAAAATACATTCTTGGAAAGGGCCTGGCTCCCAGGCTCAGGGAAGGTTTTCCCCTACCCTGGCTGCTAGGGTTCTGCCCAGCTCTTTTTGAGGAACTCACTGAAGATCCCTGGAAGCAGGCCTCCGAGCAGCACCACAATATCACATGCCTCCCTCCTCCCCCTCAGTCCCCCTCAGAGATTTCTGAAGAAGCTCCAGACCCCCCGGCCCCCCAGTGATTCATTCTTTTCCCAAATACTCTTTCAACACCCACTGTGTGCAAGGCACCATGCTAAACACTAGGAACACAGAATTTTGCAAGGCAAACATAGGCCGGCATGAAACTATCTAATGGGGAAGTCAGAGATGAAACAAATAATGATCCAAAGTAAAGGTTGTTAGGTGGTTACAAATTGTTGCCTCCCTCCCCCTCCTTTCTCTGTGCCTCACTCAGCCTCTACAGCCTTCCATCCATTGTCGCATTTGTGAACCTTTATTGCAGTTGGCCAGTGTCTACTGGCTAGACTGGTCCCCCTGGCGAGACAGAGAGCACAGCCTCTAAAGAAGCAGCCCCTTGAATTCCCCACCCCGCGCGGGGTGGCAAGAGAAATCTGCCTCAGCGTGCCAAGGCAGCCTGCTCACCACAAAATCCTTGGGAAAAGGAATTGAAAATCTTTGCTTCTGATCAACAAGCCTCCCTGCCACTCAAGGAGATGCCTGTAGAGCAAATTGCACACAGCGCAGTCTCATGATCTCGGATAGGAAGCCAGGGCCTGCCTCTGAGACTCTGCCTTCCCTCTGCTGTGACATCTCTGAATGGTGGGCCCACCTGGTAAGCCAAGCATGCACACAGGGAGTAGGAAACTGAGCAGAGCCCAGGCTCCCGCCAGGGCCAAGCTCCATTCTGGAGGGCACAGGATGGGCACTTAATGAAGGTTTGGTGAGTGAATAAATAAGTGATGGCCTTTTTCTTTCAAATATTCTGGAGGCAAAATTTCACACCAATTTGCTCTGAACATACAGACACACAGCAGCGCTAGTTACAGTAAGTGCAAAGGCATAGCCCCATGCACTGATAAGAGCATCACGTATTCCTCTGGAATCTACTGAATCCTGTGGGCAAGAACTGCCTTGGTCTGATACACACCTCCCTGCTCCTACCTGCCTCCCTGTGCTACGTTCCTCACTCCCAGCCCTTTTGCCTCCTCAACTCATTCTTCAGCTCAAAGGTCAGTTCTCCTAGGAAGCCTTCAGAAAGGAGGAGCTGAGGGAGCAGGATGCCCATGCTCTTCCTACCACAGCACAGCTTGTAGTGGGAAAAGAGAATGAAATGTAAGGCTCACAGGCAGGGGCCATGTTTACCAATGGAGGGAAGTGGGGAGCATTAGATGGAGTTAGCGTCCGCTCTTCTATAAGACAAGAAACCAGTTTTTCTGTGGCAAC
Source organism: Myotis davidii (assembly GCF_000327345.1). NCBI lineage: Eukaryota > Metazoa > Chordata > Mammalia > Chiroptera > Vespertilionidae > Myotis > Myotis davidii. The sequence continues at coordinate 1,787,799 of NW_006286678.1, read as the reverse complement.
AGGCAGGGAAATTTCAGGGGCCCAGGAGTCAGCTAGCTCACAGTGCAGCCAGAAGAGAAGGTTTCAGTTGTGGTCCTGTTTCCCTTCCTACTGGAGATAGAGAACAATCTATAAATCTCCCCCTAGAAGTCACAGTGAAGGGTTTCAATATCTTTCCACACATTTGGCTTGCGAGGGATAACCTATTCAGTAATGCATCTGTGTAGGAAACAAATAAGAAAAGTATTCCACAGAGGTAGGAACTTAAAACTAATGTTAGTAACCTAAAAAGTGATGAAGGAAGGGATGAAACTCTCCCATCAAGCCCACCAGTTCTTAGTATGATGGGAAAGTCCCTTTTCTAAAAAAGTTTCTAAAAAAGCAATGACATATACCTTGTAACAAATTCGGTAAGACTGGGGTACTAGGAAGTACTAATGGGAAAAATCTTGTTGCCAACCCCTCCCGCCACACACGCACCCCTCCCAGGAGAAAAAGAAGTGCTTCCTATACTGATTTTTGGGCACCGGGCCTCTAGTTTATCATATTAGGGATATAGTGAAAATTTCAAAGTCCCAAAATGAACTTTCACAAGCTGTATCACTATCTCATTGTCCTGGGGGAAAGGGACAAGAAATCAGAAAGTTTTTATGGGAGCTCCAGAGCACTTGACATTACCTTGTTCTAATTAAATGACAGAGATATGACCACCATTAGTATAAATATTTTTCATACATAGGCTGAGATTTCCAAATTAGAGGGAAGAAGATTTTCTTAACTGATTAGCACAAATTAACATAGAATAGTCATTAATAGTTTGGGGTTGTTTTTCCCCTGCCAGTGTTCAGACAAAAGCCTTAGTAACCAAAGAGCAGGCTAAAAAATAGATGAAATATCATTTTTCAAATTATTAAAGTTAAAAGTTTCCTTTAGATAACATGAACATTACTTACAATCATTTTTACTCTCATTAAGACTGTAGTTCTAAAGTAGTTACCCTTAGGGAGCAGGTAAGAATGGAAATCATTGCCTGGATGCTCTATGAGTGAGCTAAAAACACCTGTTTTCTCTCTGTCACCATTCCATCACCTATTATTGGAGTGCCTAGACACTTTGACAAGGGTGTTATTTCAGTATGAAAGCTTACAAAAGAGGAAGAATATTTCAAAAAATTATGATGAAAACATCCAAGGTCGTTATGCTCCTCATTTCTTTGAACTGAATTTATTTCCTTTTGGTATTTTCCTGTGCACATGAAACATTTCAATGTAGAAGAATTTTAAAATCCCCCTCTCCTCCAAAGAGAAAATATTTTAAAATTATATCTTTCCCCCAGTGATTTGATTTGTTTTAAGAAAAACAAAATTGAATGTTAACAATTCAGTATAGAAGTATCAGTCCTATAAGTTCTATTTAATAAAAATTATGTAGACAAATGTAACACCTGAATTTAAGAAGATAAAGTCTAGCCCTGGCTGATGCAGCTCAGCTAGTTGGAGTGTCATCCTGTGCACCTAAGCATCTCAGGTTCGATTCCCAGTCAGGGCACATATGGGAAGCAACCAATCAATGTTCCTCTCTCACATATATGCTTCTCTCTCCCTCTCCCTTCTTCTCTCTCTAAAATCAATAAGAAACATATCCTCAGGTGAAGATTTAAAAAAAGAAGGTAAAGTCTAGTTAGTACAGGACCGCCACCATCTTTTAATCTATTTATCAATACATTCATAGATTGTCTCACTAATATCTGGAGGGGGAGTGGTTCAGGATAGCAGGCTGCATTTGCAACACACACACACACACACACACACACACACACACACACACACACACAAATTCTTAATAGATGCCTTTTGAAAGGTCCTATTGACCAAGTCTTGAGCGAGGAAGTAGTGATGGGTTGCCTAATGAGAGTGACCCTTTTCTAAAAAAGTTTAGCGTCTGCTCTTCTGTAATTCAGATAATGAGACATGGGGTTTCAGAACAGCAATCAGAGGGAAAACCATGCCAGAAGGGAGAATGCTCATTGTTAAGTGGGAAGCAAAGCAGATGGGCCACGCACCCCAAAAGTTAAATTTGAGTGGGTTGCCAATATGGTGTAAATGGAAAGACAGAGAAATGAACAGGTATCCAAACAGAATAAAATAAGATAAGATCAAGCACCAAGTGAGTCAATAATAGCCAGTACAGGAACTAATCTGGCAAGCACAGCCTGTCTGCCATTGTGTCCTTATCACTGGGTTGGACTGAGGACACGTTTTTTAGAGCAGCATTTTACAAACTGTACTGTGCACAGATTTCCCTGTGAATCTTGTTCAAAACACAGAATCTGAAGATTCTGATTCAGTAGGTTTAGAGTCAGTAGGTCCAGGGTCAGTAGAATTAGGGTTACTAGGTCTACGGTCAGGAGAGTCTGCATTTCTAACAAACTCCTGGGTGCTGGTCTAAGAGCCACATTTTGAATAGCAATGCAAGGAGAGAATCTTGTCATCAGTCAAAAAGGATTGTGTTAGTGACACCTTTTGCTGACATATTTATTCTTTTCTTCCTAGTCATTTTATTTGTTTTATTTGTTTATTTGTTTTAAATCTTTATTGTTGAAAGTATCACATATGTCCATTTTTCCCCCCTGGACCCCTTCTAGACTGGCCCTGCCCCCTGTCCCAGGCCTTCAATGCCCTATTATCTGTGTCCATGGGTTATGCATGTATGTATACAAGTTCTTTGGTTGATCTCTTCCCACCCACTCACCCATCCTCACCTTCCCTCTGAGATGTGACAGTCTATTCCATGCTTCTATGTCTCTAAATCTATTTTGCTTGTCAGTTTATTTTGTTCATTAGATTCCACATTTGAGTGAGATCATGTGAACCTTGTCTTTCTCTGGCTGGTTAATTTTCTTAGTATAATACTCTCCAGGTCTCTGGCATATTTATTCTACAATAACTTTTCAATCAATCCTCTTAAGAAATCATACACAGGTAAAGAACGGGCCAAGACTGTATTTGAACAAGTGCCAAAATCTCTGCCAGGCAAGAAATACTCTGTGTCCTCAAGGAGATTATGATCTATAGAAAAAGTGAAAGGACCTCTTTGAACTCCTTCTGTTTCAGGAGTAACCTAGGGTGTAAGATAGTGATATAAAAATGGACAGAGATAAAGCCTGCCTACATCTTGAAAATGGCAGGAGATTCAACTCTTTAAAGTGGCGTGGCTCTGAGTTTTTGCTTAACAGCAACTCCAAGAAGGAAGAAAAACAAGAACAACAAAATATTCCAGGAGCAATGTAGTCAGCGGGGGGCTAAGTTAAAACTTCCGAATCCAACATTAAGCCCAAGTTCATAGAACTGAAAGGTTTTACTGCAGGTGTTAACAAAACAAGCAAATAACAACAAAAAAAACCAATGATGCTAAGATTGTCTTGTAATCTAAAGGACTTTAGGAAAGAATGTTGGGAATCCAGTACCCCCTTGTCAGGAAATCATCTATAATAATAAAAGCATAGTATGCTAATTAGACCAGACAGCCTTCCAGATGTCCTTCCAGATGACCTTCCAGATGAAGCTAGGGCTGTGAGAGCCTTCGGCAACCACCGCAGCTGTAAGAGCCGAGCCCCTTGCACGAATTTTGTGCATTAGGCCCCTAGTCAAATAATAATAGCTATTTTAATTTAGAATTTCTGTGATCCAGGTACAAGTGCTCTATAAGAATTCTCTTATTTAATCCTCAAACAAACCTCTGGAGTAGATACCACTGTTAACCCCATTTCATAGACGAGGGATCACTTTTCAGAGAGATTAAATGACCTGATGCAGGTCATTCAGTTGGTAAGAAATAAACTAGGATTCGAAACCAAGGCTGGTTAGAATGTTTTCATAACAAAAAGATTTTATAAAATTAAAAGATGATTTAATTCTAAAGCAAACGACCATTTAAAATGATTAAAACCATGTCTACCCAAGCTACTTCATAAGGGGTTTATAGAGCTCCAATAAAATGATTAGAAATTTGAAAGTGCTTGGGAAATATCTGTGGAAAACAAGAAAGAAAGACAGAAAGAAGCTGGCAAACAAAGGCACTTTGTGAACTCAGAGGATGAGTTTAGTTGTTGATGAAATTCATCATTATTAGGTCCCAAGATTGTGGAGCCAAGTCAAGGCTGCAAACATAAATCAATGCTTCTTCCAGCTTCAGGAGATAAAAGGACCTCTTTGAACTCTAAACTTCAACTTCTTTTGACCTTGGTATCACCCTTGGTAATTTGTATAAATAAAGCCTAATTTCGAGGAAGAGTATTTCTCTTTCCCCATTGAAATGCCAATGGAATTCATTCTTTCTCTCTTTCAGTCTCTCTCTCTCTCTCTCTCTCTCTCTCTCTCTCTCTCTCTCTCACAAACACACACACACACACACACACACTCACTTATATCTAAAACTTAACTTCCTCTTCTTATGAAAGCAAAAACTGAGACCCAGAGAATAGTGATAAGCTCAAGGTCTAACTAGACAATAGAGGAGTTGTCATTTTAACCATTGTCGGACTCCATGCTGCCTCTTCTTTGGGGAAAAAAAAAAAAAGGAAGCCTGGGAATACATTGTTTTCTTTTCATTCGTAATTCAACATGTTTATCAGAGCCAGAGGCTGTGTGAATGCTGGGATCACATAGGTGAATGAGACAGTCTACCAGGGATGGGCAAACTTTTTGACTCGAGGGCCACAATGGGTTCTTAACTGGACCGGAGGGCCGGAACAAAAGCATGGATGGAGTGTTTGTGTGAACTACTATAAATTCAAAGTAAACATCATTACATAAAAGGGTACGGTCTTTTCTTTTTTTTTTTTTAGTTTTATTCATTTCAAACGGGCCGGATCCGGCCCGCGGGCCGTAGTTTGCCCACGGCTGGTCTATACCCTCACAAAGTTGAAGTCCAGGACTTTCTCTGTGTCTTAGCCACTTTAGGAATACAAACAATAATTCAGACTCAGCTCCTACCATTAAGGAACTACTACCTAATGGGGAAAGCAAACATATAAACACAGGATCCTGAAAAATTGATAACATTTTGAAAGAACAAGAGTAAAAGGACAAATTGTAGAATGTTTTGCATACTGTTCTAATGAGCTTGGGCTTGCTGTTGACGAAAATAGCAATTCTACCAACACAATAGATTTGAGGAAAAAGACAATGGGCTTAGTGGAAGATATGACTGTGGTAGAGATGACTGAAAACAGAGAACCAATGATTGGGAAAGATTTTACATACCTAGACCAAAGTTGAGCATCCTACCAGCAAACTACATTTTATTGGATAGGTAACTTTTCAAAGCATATCCTGAAAAGTTTCAGGGGCTGGGGCCTTAGTCATTATAACTGATTATTCTGGTGTTAATTTTTTTCTTATTCATTTTTTCTAACATTTAAGAGAGCACAATGTAGCTGACTATCTCTTCAAAGTAGAATCAGCTTCCTATTCATTCTTGGGAGGTCTCTAGGACCAGCAAGGCTATGATATTTGATTTGTAGAAATCCCTGCTCTGAATTGAACTATTTCCCTAGAAATAACAATAAATTCAAAAGAGAGTTCTTCCAGTTCCCCCACTCCTGCTCATCTACCTATAGCCATAGCTCCAAAGCCTACCTTAAAAACTTTAACAAAAGAAGTTCCAAGCTTCTCTACTTCAGGACCTAGACCTTGACTAATAGGGTTCCAGAGCTTAAATTTTGTTGACACAAAGTCCCTCCCCCAAGATTTAAGCTCATTCCCTCTTCACAAGGCTTCAGTGGAGACAGCTAACCCTAAACCATCTCTTAATGATTAGTCAAACCTAATGGCTATGCTCCAGGGAAAATCTGGCCTGCTCCTTTCTTTTATATTTCTTCACTGGCATTCAATATTTCTGAGCTCTTCCTATGTGTCAGGCTCTGTGTCGGAGACTGGGACAGATACAAATAAAATCAAACATGATTCCTGTTTGAGTACCTTAGCTTCTAATATAGAAAGCATGTAGTAAAATAACTATGGGAACAGGAAGAAAATGCTCAGAAGCATAAGACAGAAGTATAAAGTGCTAAAGAATTTGAAAAGAAAGAGATCACTTTTAATGGGAGATCAGGAGGCTCCTGAGAGGTTTTGTGGAAAGATAAGATTGTGCACGGGTGTGAACTTGAAGAGGAGCAAAAATGGCCAAACCCTTGAGCAAAAGTCAGAACAGTGGATTAGTTTGGCTGACTGAGTTTGAGGGCAAGGTAGACCACAGAAAAATGACATATTCATGGGATCTGCATAAGGAAGCAAAACTAGGTTTTTGGACAACTCAGCATAGGTCCTATGCTAACTCGTGAGCCTTTTTCTGTCTACATTAAGTCAAATGATCCTGGATTCCGAAGGAAGGGTACATAAGGCTTTGAATTTTAATCTCAGAAGAGGAAGTTGGTATCAGGAAAAAAAAAAAAAAGCTTAACTTAATAAGGTAAGACAAGAGTAAGAGGCTTGCTCTTACATCAAGTGTAGCTCCATGGCAGGGATTCTAAGGTTTTATTTTCATAGCTACACCAAGGAGGTGCCTGGATGAAAAGTCATCTTTCAGAATAAAGTCTATCTTAGATGTTAGACTGTGTAGCAACACATAGCGAGAAGGTCAACACAGTCAATCCAACAGGGAAATAAGTAAATCTCCTTAAAAAGTGAATGTCAGGAAATAGTCATTTCCCCCCAGTCTTGCCAGGCTGAGTTATGTGCCTGTGAGTTTTATCCAATAGTATCTGCAACAAGAGAAAAACACAGACCAATGAAATTAAGGAAAGATCTGGCCACCAGATTAAAGACTCACAGGTAGAAAAAAAAATCCCCGAAAAAAATGTGTTGGAAAACCCATTTTGGTAATCATGCCAAGAGTTAAGCCCCACTTGAACTATTGGGGATGTGTGAACCCTCCTTAATGCCATTTTCAAGAGAGGGCACCTAACAAATACAAGTTCCCTGGGAGAATCACAATGGTGCAATGGCATTTTTGTTTGTTGGTTCAAATGCCTTTTTTGCATGTCCTTTATTTGGCTTCTGCTTCATTTTGGCAAGATACTGCTGGGTCCTTGTCCACTTCATGCAGCTCTGTAGGTACAACAGGGAAAGAAAACATTTCCTTGGGGATGGAATTAAGAATAAAAAGCTAATATCTTGAACTTGGGTAAATTTGATGGTGAAAATTTTAAAACTCAGGATAGCTTATTAAGAAATATGGGTCACCCTAACCAGTTTGGCTCAGTGGATAGAACGTCAGCCTGAGGTCTGAAAGGTCCCAGGTTTGATTCTGGTCAATGTAACTTGGTTGTGGGCACATCCCCCAGTGGGGGGTGTGCAGGAGGCAGCTGATTGATCTTTCTCTCTCATCGATGTTTCTAACTCTCTATCCCTCTCCCTTCCTCTCTGTAAGAAGTCAATAAAATATATTTTAAAAAATACATTTTTTAAAAAAAAAAATATGGGTCAATGGTTCTTTTCTTTCTTTCTTTTTTATTGACACTATTACAGATGTCCCCCATTTTCCCCTCCTTTGCCCGCCTCCAACCAGCTCCCACCTGCCCCCTCCTTGGCCCTCGCCACACTGTTGTCTGTGTCTACGTGTCATACATATATGTTCTTTGGCTAATCTCTTCACCTTCTTTTATCCGGTCCTCCCCACATTCCTCCCCTCTGACATCTGCCAGTCTGATCCACATATCCATGCCTCTGGTTCTATGTTGTTCATCAGTTTATTTTGTTCATTAGATTCCACATATCCATGGTTCTTATAAAAGTAAATCATCTTCAGAAAACTAGACATGGCTGTTATGAAAACAGAATGGCATTTTTCTTTTAGCAAACAGACTATTTATGACAAAATAACCCCATCTGGGAAATATTGGGGATCCTCCTGGAAAGCCACACAGCCCAGTAGGGGTGGTCCAGCCTATCCTGCCCCCGTGGCAGCAAGGCAGACTGAACCAGTAGGACTTTTCTCTGCCCTACTCCCCCCTAATTCAACTTTTCTAATGAAGATGGATCTTATTTGGTTGACACAAGGTACCTTATTTGGAGGAAGGCACTGAACAAGGCTATACAAGGCCATACACATTTATCAACATTGACAACTGCCCTTCTGCAGGGAAATGGAGACAGAAAAAGCCTCTTCATCACATGAGCGAGCTAAAATGAAAAAGGGAAGAGAAACAGAATAAAGGTAACCAGCTCGGATCACAACATGTGTTTTTGTTTGAAAGAAATAGAAAAGAAAGGTGTGACCACCAGCAAACGGTGAGTGCCATAGGAGTTGGGAAGGCTATTTAAAATGCCAGCACAACCAGCCAACCGGGCACAACTTCTGAGTTTGGAAACACCAAGCCAGTGTGTGGGGGGCACAGGATAAGGACCTGAAATGCACAGAGCCAGCCTTTGACAGCAACACCCTTGGTAGCCTCTGGCAGAAGGTGCTGATCCGGCTCTCCAATTATCTTCTTCCTGAACATTTGGAAGTTAGACAAATTCCACCCTGTAGGTTCTCAGATGAGGCAGAGATAGGGTTGCTGGGAGGCCTCAAGAGGGACATACTGAACTTCCTGCTAGGATTGGCTATAAATGCTTACATAATCCTTGGGGGGTAATTAGAGCAATGTAATCACATTTGTATCCTGAGTAAGTAAAGCAGGCCATACAAATAATATTAATTATCAAATAAATGTATATTGAAATAAAATAAAATGTTAGCACATACATATCTGTCACACACACACACACACACACACACACACACACACACAGCAATTTGGCATTTTGAATGCTTATGATGACCCTTCTACTTGACCCTTTTCCCTAGTAAATTGGCCTGTGTAAATACAAAAAGCATAGATCTCATTCCAAAAATATTATTGGGTAAAGGAGTCTCAGAAAAAAATAAAAATATAATTGGGTAAAGGAGTCTCAGAAAAAAATAAAGGAAAAGGACATCCTGATTCTTTAAACCTTTTATCCATAAACAATCTTAACTACCTCTCACTTTCTGTACCCACTTGTAATTCCAACGAAAGTTGCATCCGCAGTGGCAAGTGGCCACTTTCTCTGCTGTCTGAGGCCAGCCTGCAGCTGCCTCTGCTCCCCTCTCCACATTTGGACAATGGTATTTTAGGCCAATGGGCATGGCAACCCTCCAGATCTGAAGACACTATAAAACTGACTCACTTAGAGAAATCTGCTGACTTTTCTGGCTCTGGGGAATATAAATAAATCCACTAACCACTTCATCAACAAAGCACAGTAGCATCTCTGGGGTCCCTGTCTTGACTGCACTCTTGATGTCTGTCCTGCTTTGGTGGCACTATGGGAAAGAAAGGGAGTCCTCAGAGACCCTGAGATCCACTGAGACAGCCTTGAGACCTTTATCTTATATAGCATCCCTCAACCCTGTAGCAAGTTTCCTTTTGATTGAAATTATTATATCTTCCTTGGTTTATGTAATTATTTTTTAACTTTATTTTTATTGTTGACACAATTACAGATGTCCCCATTTCTTCCTCCCATCGTTCACCTCCATCCAGCCTCCCACCCCCTCCCTCTGGCCATCACCACACTGTTGTCTGTGTCTATGTGTCATGCATGTATGTTCTTTGGCTAATCCCCTCATGTTCTTTCGTCCAGTCTTCCATGTCCCCTCCCCTCTGACAGCTGTGAGTCTGTTCCATGTAGCCATGACTATTTCTATAATGTTCATCAATATATTTTGTTCATTAGATTCCACATATAAGTGAGATTATATGGTATTTGTCTTTCTCTGCCTGGCTAATATCACTTAGCATAATAATTTCCAGGTCCATCCATGCTGTCACAAGAGGAAAGATGTCCTTTTTTCCTGCTGTGTACTATTCTGTTGTGTAAATGAACCACAGCTTTTTTATCCATTCTTCTACCGATGGGCACTTGGTCTGTTTCCAGTTCTTGGCTACTGTAAATAACACTGCAATGAACATAGGGGTGCATATATTCTTTCAGAATTCTTAGTATATATATATTCCCAGAAGTAGGCTCATTGGGTCAAAAGGCAGTTCCATTTTTAATTTTTTGAGATTAACTCCATGCTGTTTTCCACAGGGACTGCACCAGTCTGCATTCCACCAACAGTGCATAAAAGTTGCCTTTTCTCCACAGTCTTACCAGTACTTGCTGTTTGTTGATTTATTGGTGATAGCCATTCTGGCAGATGTGAGGCAATATCTCATCGT
>NW_006286678.1:1774602-1776777 GCF_000327345.1 Myotis davidii | reverse complement strand
CATTTCAAGAAGGAAATATTACATTAATGTTTGCTCAGAAAAAGCATTAATTGGACAAAGTTCCATGAGTTTCAAGCATGTTGTTCTCCTCTTTACAGTTCTATTCCTGAAAATGAGAATTTTCTCTTTCCACTTGATACCACGGAGGTCACTACTTCAGCAAACTTAAGAATTTACCATGAAAAAAAAAAAAGGAATCTACCATGCTGTATTCTAATGATTTTCTCTGTCCCCAATCTTTTAAGGCTTCCTATAAACAGGCTAAAACAAAAAAAAAAATACTCTCTTCTTAGAATTCAACAGCTGGAAATTCCATTTAGAGCAAAATAAAAACCATGTAAAAGTAAATGTAGTCATTCTATTTAAAATTATTAATAAAGAACTATTTTACAAAAAAATATATCAAATAATATGATAAATGAAGTTATGCATAAAAGACTTCATATTTGTAAAAAAATGTTGTGATCTGGAAAGAGTACTTTATTTATCTAACCTATTTTCTAAAATATAACTGCTTTTTTCAAATAAAATTATTTTTATAATTAAAAAAATGTATATCTTCTATCTATATTCAAGGTGTTATTCCATTTCACAAGTCTGAATTATAATTCATATCAATCTATCAATGAGCTCCCAAAAGAAAGACCTAAATTATTCCGGAATGTGCCTTATTATTAAATAATCAAATATAACTTACCTTCAACTTTTAAACAAAGAAATAATTATGACCAGATTGAACAAAATGTAAATATCCAAAATGCTAACCTATTTATAATACATGACCAATTAGAAAGATGGGAAAGGGGAACTGAGAGTATGTTGCCAGAAAGAAAAATGACTAAAGGGAGATTTTGATAATTTTACTAAGTTTCTGAACTTAATATTTTTCATTGTTTCTGAACACTGAAAAAATACGAAAGTGCAATTTAATGAATCTGTAGAACACTTAGGAGTGAGGTGATGGGAGGATGGTGAATGGATGTCTATTTTATTTTTATAGTGTCCAATTTTCATCATTTTTAAAATAGCAAAATATCTTATATAGAGATTGTGAGAGGTATGAGACTTAAAAACCTTGAACATAAATACCAAAGGGGATTTCTCCAGTCCTGAATTCTTTTTCTACTGTCTTTTCTCAGCTTTTTACCTAAGAATCTATGTCTTAAGCAGAGCAGTTTATTGTGAAACAAAAAATGAATGTGAAAATACTTGAAGTTATTACATTGTTAACCTCCAACCATATGTTTATTTTAGGTAGATATTATTTCATCTTGCCTCGTTCTGTAAAATTCTCTCATAAAAGTCCCCGAGTCTCACCAAAACAGTCAAGATCTGAGGGAAGAACTACTTTTTTGAGTTTGTGACTCACACAGTTAGAACTTCACTTGCAGTATCAGGGTTTTAGTTTAAGTTTCCTTTATTATTCCCACTAAGGATGTAGAAAGTTAGAAGATATCCAAACACTTCAGGAAAAAGAAACAGATATTGAATAGAAATAGAAGTAGAAATAGAAATAGGGGTAGAAATAGAAATTACCATATAAATTATTTATCTGCCTGGTTGACCGTTTTGCCCTTAACTAAATAGGCCAACTCTGGGCAAGACACAATGCTAGCTGATTCTGAGAATTAAAAAAACAGGTATTTCTCTATTGGTCTGTTTTATACTCATTGTCTTTCACAATACCAACACAAAGAAATACAATAAAATTGAAAAAATAAATTAAAACAATAAGACAAAGTAAAATATAATAAAAGAAATAGGCCAAGAAAACAAAACAAAAAAAAACACACAAAAAAATCCACAAGCTCAGACAGGCAACCTGCTGCCCTCACACAGTCATGGACCTTCACTCTGACCTTCCAGAGACACAGCAAAAGCGAGTCATTATTCTTCTTAATCATGATGCCGAACTACCTCTCTAGAGAAGGGAAACTTTTAAATCACTTACCTCTAAAATAAATATTTCCCAGTTGGATTGAGGAATGCAGTATAATTCCCTTAACCACAGTGCTAGCTATTTTCCATTTGTCCCCACACCCCAAATTCACTCTGCCTTTCTCCCTATTCTGTGCCGCAGGAGGCTCACCCCACAGACTCTCTCCCCCAGCATCCTGACTGCTCTGGAGCTGGGTTTGGCTGCAGACCGGAGTCTGGGAGAAGACTTTGGAGAAT
>NW_006286678.1:1766612-1774528 GCF_000327345.1 Myotis davidii | reverse complement strand
TCGTTGGGTGGCACTTCCCATGTCTCCAGTAGCCCTTGGGCCCGAAATGGTAACGGCTTCCTAATTTGCTAAACTCTGGGTGTTTCAACATTTCTTTGTTAGTTCTCTTAACTCCATCCACTCTTAATTGTTGTGCTTTAAGACTCTTTCTTGGAGCCAGGCTGGAGTAGCTCAGTTGGCTTGGTGTTAACTGGTGCATCGAAGTGTTGCTGGTTGATTCCTGGTTGAGGCACCTACCTAGGTTGCGGGTTTGTTCCCACGAGAAGATCTTCACTGAGATTTTCGAGTTTGAGATTAGGCTGGATGATTGAACAGATTTTCTATCAGTTTTCTATTTCTTTTTAAGAATATATATATTTTTATTGATTTCAGGGAGGAAGGGAGAGGGAGAGAACGATAGAAACATCAATGATGAGAGAGCATCATTGCTCAGCTGCCTTCTGCACGCCCCACACTGGGGTCGGGCCCACAACCCAGGCATGCGCCCTGACTGGGAATCAAACCGTTACCTCCTGCTTCATAGGTCAACGCTCAACCACTGAGTCACGCCAGCCAAGCAATTTTCTATTTCTACTAATAAACTATCACACACTTAGTGGCTTTAAAAGAACACAAATGTTTTATCTCACAGTGGTGTGGCTTAGAAGTTCAAAGTATGGGTCTCCCTACTCTAAATCAAGGTGTCAGCAGGACTATAGTCCTTTCTGGAGTATGTAGGGGAAGTCACTTCCTTGCCTTTCAGCTTATAGAGACCATTAGCATTCCTTGGTTGAAGGCCATTATCATCCACTTTCAACAGCAGCAACATTGCATCTCTTTGTGCCTTTTCCCCATAGATGTGTGTCCCTCCGACCACAACCAGGAAAAATTCTTGATTACATTGGACCAATCCAGCTAATCTAGGAAAATCTCCCCACCTCAAAGTCTTTAACTTAATCACATCTGCAAAGTGCCCTTTGCCATGTAAGGTAACATAGTCACAGGTTTTAGAGATTAGAATGTGGATATTTTGGGGGGCCAGTATTCTGTCTCCCAACAATTTGCTATAGTAAAAGGTTAGAGATGCAAAGAGAGAGAGAGAGAGAGAGAGAGAGAGAGAGAGAGAGAGAGAGAGAGATATTCCAGGAGGAGGCACAGGCTAAGAGCAAGGCAGAACCACAAGAATGGACAGTGTAATCACTAGAATCCATTAACCAGCTCACCTGATTAACCAGGTTCTCTAGTCCCTCCGTACCACCTATGCTGAGTACTTGGGACTGGTAGGCTGCTCTAGGACACCTGCACACTCCCATCACGAGTTACATGCTTACCAAGTTTTAACATATTTAAGGTGTATATGTACATGTGTTTTATGCATTTTTATAATTTCCTTCTCCCAATGACCTTTTTTCAATAACTTGGTCAACGAAGCATGTTACAAAAGAGGGCTTTTGCTGTATCTAAAAAATAGAGATGGTACAATTACAGGTGGGGGAGAGTAGAAGGAGAATACACCATGGATATAAGCTAAGTAGACATGGAGAAGGACCTCCAATGTCACAGCAAGGACTTTGGACACTGCAATAGGCAATCAGGGACTGTTATTTGACAGTAAAGGTTTCTGAGTATATCAACAGATATGAAATAAATTTCTGACATTAATCCTGCAGTGAGTAGGCTTACTGCTTCTGGTCTCCATAGTTCAAGTCATCCCCCTGTCCCCGTCGCAAAGGCTGCTGGGCTCTTACCCACAGGCTGATTCTTGCCCCTTCGGCCATAGACCTGTGTTGTCCAGTATAGTAACCACTAGCTACATGTGCTCTTGAGTTTAAATGTGGCTAGTCCTAACTGAGTATGCTGTAATTGCAAAATAAACCCGATGTCAGAGACTTAGTATGAGAAAAAGAATGCAAAATATCTCATTAATAATGTTTTATTGATTAGATGTTGACAGAATAATACTTAGTATGTATTGAGTTCAATAAAACATATCATTAAATTTCATTTCACTTGTTTCTTTTTATTTTCTTTATTGTGGCTACCAGATATTTTTAAACTGTCTATATAGCTCACACCTGCGACTCAAATTATACTTTTCTTCTGGACAGCAATGCTCTAGTCTAGATCACTCTAGATCGCTCTAGTCTAGATCACTCCTGTGGGTTCTGATTTTAAATAGGGGGTCTTTGTCACACTCTTCTTTCTCTACCCTGGGACAAGATCTGGTTTCCTTTATGCCTGCTGTAAGATGTTCAAGGCTCCAATTGCTGGCTCCTTAAAGATCTGCCTTCTCTCTTGCTTTCCATCTCCCTAAACCCGTGTTTACTCTTTATGGTGACTGTTTGCTTCCGCTGGAGCAGCAGAGACTTCCAGGAGGCTGGATATCAAGAATAGGGCATGGAATTTGGCGATTATGGGATCATCAGTGACTTTCAAGAACAGTGACCATATCACTGTGTGAGTGGACAGCTGAGCAGCGGTCAGGATTGCCACATCAGTGATTTCACAGGGTGTATAGACCAGAAGAAGAACACAATGGCCTCTAACCCAATGGTAGGAAAACGGTGACAAAAGCACTTGCACATCCCTGGCCCAGTCATTGTCTACTAGTGTCATTAAGACTTCAAGAATGGAGGGCCTCCTCACTGTCATTTGTTATCCTGACGTAGAGTGTTAAGCAAGTGTACACTTAAAAAGAAAAACAAAAAAACACCCAGCTAGACAGGGATCACATTAAGGTTTAAAAGAAAAGAAACAGCTTTGCAGCACTAGGACTGTATTCAGAAGTGAGAAAAAATGCCCCTGCAAATCACCTCGCACTCAGGCAAACAAAGCTAAATGCACCCTGATTTATTTGTCCATCCAGGGAACCCGCCAGATTTTTTCTAAAACTCCAAAGGGCAGTTTTTGTGCTCATGTTGTCTATGGGCATGGCCTGGGAGACAACATCCGATTCTGTTAGAGGCTGTTCTAATTATTTTGGGCCATTGGGGAATCTCAAAAAAGAAGTTTTAGTACACGTGAGCACATACATATCTGACTATATGTACATGTGCATATGCACATCTGTCTTATGTTTATACATGTGTTTATGCATGCAAGTATATTTGCTGATACATAGCAATAGATACCTAAAAACATGGCACAAGAAATCAAAACAGATTACTCACCCTCCAAATAATGCTTATAAAGTCAGGTAGGTATATGTGTGATGTTTTGTTTTTTAAGTCCCTGCATTAAACTACATCACCTCTTATATTTTCATTCTAAGGTAGTTCATAACATCCTGTAAAAAACTGCTTCCTTCTGTTCTTTAATCTTGCAAAATGCTCACTGACTTTGCTGTTAGAGTCTGGAACAATTTAAACCTTTAGCATTGCAGTTACCAAAGATATCTCCCTACCGACCACACTGAAGGCAGTATGGCATGGTACGAAGCATCCTAAACAGTGAGCCAAATGATGTGGTTTAAAGCACTCCACTCATTACAAATTCAGGCAGGGCCCTTCACACCCCTAAGTCTATTTGCTTATTTGTAAAATAGGACTAATAACCTTTGACCTGTCTTCCCCGTGGGAGTTTTAAAAGAGTATCTGGAAATGGGCTTTGTAAACTCTGAAGTACCACATAGAAGAATGGATGGGTATCGTTATCGCTACAATTGTTAAAGTATATCTGACGACTATGAAGCAGCTCCAGCGATGAGCTCTTTGGTGCAGAGAGATGGGAAGGAAGTCCCGGATTCCACACACACCTGCCTTGTGACTTCACTCAGGAAATTCACGGTGGACATTTAAAGTGCTTCCCTGGGATTACATTGGCTTCAAAGGAGGTCAAAGACAAGATGTAACAGAAATCTTTATTCTAATTTGTTCTGAAATGTGGGTTTTCAATCATCATGATTCCTTAAATTAGAATGGGTCTGTAAAAATAGATACATGCAAACATTTTTCCCTAAAATTTTTTTCATATAAGAGTATGCAGCCTGCTATGTAATGTCACACATTAAAATAACATTGGCATAGAATGGGAGTAAAATCCTTTCTTTGGAAATAAGCATATGTTATTAAAATTACATATCATTTGTAGCCAACTGGTAGAAAAGAACCCACACGACAGTTTAAGTTTAGGGTTGACTTGAAGTACTGTGACATAGGGCACAGGACTGTGAGGCAAGAGAATTGGGTTCTACTTCCAGATATTCCAGTAATTAACCTGGTAACTTGAATAACATGTTGACTTCCATGAGCCTTAATTTCTTCATATGCAAAATGGATTAGCACCACATACCTACTTTCCTGTTTCAAAAGGTTCTTAGGGGAATCAAATGAAAGTATATATAAAAGTGTCTCCGTAAACTGTGAACTGGTGTAGTGAAATAAAGAATTAAGAAAATGAGCTTTATATGAAAGTACTTATAGTATTATCTAGCTGTTTAACAGCTTATCATATACATAACCCATAGAGATGTGATGGCAATTCTGTTTTTCATGTATTAGCCTTAATCATGAGGTTATAATAACCTTGACCTTAACAAACCAGCTAAAGGAAAGTTAAACATACTCTTCATCCATCATTGCTCTGCAGAGTTTTAGAAGACTGCTCTCTACCCCCCAACTCATACAAACGTTAGGAGCTCTGACAAAGTTGTATATAGAGCGAGTCATAAAAATTGCTATTATAAAAATGATAACAAGAATGTGAACAAGACCTTTGAATATTAAAAATATCCTATAAAGTGTATTTACAGAATAATAATTAAAAATACAATAGCATTGCTGAACCTACAGGGTATTGTGCTAAGCAAAATCAGAGAAAGACAAATACCATGATTTCACTTATATGAACAAATGAACAAAACAGAAACAGACTCATAGATACAAGGAACAGACTAACGGTTGCCAGAGGAGAGGGAGTTAGGGGACTGTGCAAAAGGTGAAGGAATTGAGAAGTACAGATTGGTAGTTACAAAATAGTCATGGAGATGCAAAGTACAACATAGGAATTAGAGTAGATAATAATGTAATAACTATGTATGGTGCATGGATACTAGAAATGTTGGGGGGATATTTTAAAGTATATGATTTTAAGTATATGATTGTCTAGCCACTATGCTGAATACCTGAAACTAATACAGAGTAATATTGAACATAACCTGTTAATTGAAAAAAAATTACAGAATACAATAGCAGACAATATAGAAAATGATGTCCTTGAAAACTCAATGTGTCTGCTAAATGCAGCAAAAGTAACTCTTAGAGAAAAAGTAACAATGTTATTCATCTCATTTTTTAAAAATTTAAAGAATATCAACTGAATGTTTTAGAGGATAAAAAGAAAACCCAAACAAAAATGAGAAAAGGGAAAAATAAAATTAAATAAGCGTATTCAGAAATTGAACAGACATGTAAGTGAAAAATAAAACCATGAACTGACTTACTAAAAACAGAGAAACCAATAGCAAAAATTTAATCTGGAGTAAAATGCAAATAAATTAAATTGAAGTGAGAAAGAATACATAGTAATAATCAAAATACAAAATAAAATGAGTGAATAGACAGTTGTGTGAAAATGAATTTCATCTAAAGAATAATTTTTTTTTACAAAATATGATAAAGAAAAATTGGAGACAATATCAAAGAAAGGAGAGGGATTATGTAAATCTATTGATAAATTAGCTTAAATGATCAGGGAATAATATCAATGTATCATAAGCCTTTTTTATTATTATTATTTTAGAGAGGGAGAAAGGAAGGGAGAGAGTGGGGAGGAAAATCTATGTGAAAAAGGAATATTGATCCTGTATATGCCCTGACTGGGGATCAAACCAGCAACCTAGGTATGTACCCTGACCAGGAATTGAAGCCACAACCTTCTGGTGCACAGGATGATGTGCCAACCAACTGAGCCACACTAGCCAGGGCTATCATAAACCATTTTCAAAAATTGCAAGAATGTTAAAACTGTAAGTAAACTATGATCTTTGTGATAAAATATAATAATGATAATACAAAAAATAATATACATATAAAAGTGTTAAACAAAATTATTAGCAGACAGAATTCAGCCATTTACTAAAAACCAAATACTCCACAAGTGGTATTTGTCACATTAATTTACGAAATATTCAATATAATAAAAAGTATCAAAACAATATACCACATTAATAGTATAAATAATAAAAATCATGTTTAAATATATGCTCAATGGGTTTTCAAGAAACATCAGAACTTATTTATAAGTTTTAAACAGAAAATTGTAGGAATACAATGATATTTCATTTTAACTCCACAAAAAATGTTATTAATTACTGTGGAAAGATACTCAATACAAAGGAGTATCTACTTAAAACCATGAGCTAGCATTCTACGTAATTGAAAAAAATATAAGATATGTTCTCATTAACAACAGAAACAAAATTTAAATGCCCATTGGCACTGTTTACTAATTAACAGTAGTGCTGAAGAGTTGGGGCATGCCCGGCCAGCATGGCTCAGTGGTTGAGCATCGATCTATGAACCAGGAGGTTACAGTTTGATTCCGGGTGGGGCACACGCCCAGGTTGTGGGCTCGATCGCCAGAGTGGGGTGTGCTGAAGGCAGCTGATCAATGATGCTCTCTCATGTTTCTCTCTCTCTCTCTCCTTCTCCCTTCCTCTCTGAAATCAATAAAAATATTTTTAAAAGAGTTGGGGCCAACAAGAAGCTAGCCTAAACACATAAAAGTACAATCTGGTGAATGAGATATCCATAAGGGGCTTTGATAAGCTCCAACATATTTCTGAAATCCAGAAAGCCATGTATATGTGCCCAGGAAAGACCTAAGACCTAAGAGGGTTCTAACTTATCACCTCTGAACTTGAGGCTCTGTGCTTACACGAGGTGAAGGCTAAGGCAAAGGAGTTAGCTGCCTTTTTGAGTGTTGAAGGGATGGCCAATACTTAAACAGAGTCTTTCAGCAAAGGCTTAAAAAATTATTGGCAGAACATTTAAGGAAATATTTGTCCAAAAATTAGCTGATCATTAAGCTAGCTAAACTAAGACTTCAATGGCCACACGTAACAGAATACAGACTTAGTTCAGGAGCATCACTAAACTAGCAAACAGCAACAACCAAAAACAACAACAAACCCTTAGGAAAGGAAGGATTTGATTTCCAGAGTTGCAACATTATATTATTTTAAATATCTAGTTTCTAACAAAAAAAGAAAATAATACATGCAAAAAAAGTATGATCCATATTTCGGAGCAGTCCATAGAAACTGTCTGGAGGAAGCTCAGATTTTGGTCTTTCTGGACGAAGAGTTCACATTAACTACTATCAATATATTCAAAGAATTAAAGGGCTCTCTGTCTAAAGAAGTAAAGGAAAGTGTGAGAAAAGGTCTCATCAAATGGAGAATACCAATAAATACAATTTTTTAAGAAACAAATAAAAATTCTGGCATTAAAAATGTAAAATAACTGCAATGCAAATTTTACTAAACAGCCTCAATAGCACATTTGAACTATCAGAAGAAATAATCAATAGACTGAAGTTATGTTGATTGAAATTACTTGGTCTGAGGAAGTGAATAAAAAAGAATGAAGAAGAACCGAAGATGGCGGCATAGGTTAACGCCAGAGATTGCTGCCTTGAACAACCAATTCAAATTAAGCCTGAAACAGGGAACGGACAACATCCAGAACCACAGGAGGGCTGGCTGAGTGGAAATTCTACAACTAGTAGTAAAGAGAATATCATATCCAGACTCAGAGGAGGCGCAGTGCTGAAGTGAAATTTTCAGGTGCGGAGTGCGTGTGGAACGGGCTGGCGGCACGGCGCGGAGGGCGCAGTTGTTTGTTTACAATCGGGAGGGAGCATCAGACTCTGAGCTCCAGATCCGGGCGAGTCGCTAGGGACGCAGACTCAAACGGGAGAAGCGGGACTGTATGGGC
>NW_006286678.1:1763971-1765293 GCF_000327345.1 Myotis davidii | reverse complement strand
AAAAAAAGAATGAAGAAAATGAGTAGAACTTTGGAGACCTGTGGGACCTCATGAAGCATATCAACATACACATCATGAGAGTGACAGAAGGAAAGGAGAGAGAGAGAGAAGAGAGGAAAAAGAATATTTGAAGAAATATCCAAAAGCAATAATCTGCACATCCACAAAGCTCAATGAATTCCAAGTAGGATAAAGAGATCCACACAAGACACATCATAATCAAACTGTCAAATAAAAATTAAAAACAAAGAGAAAATCTTAAAGCAGCAAGAGAAAAGAGACATTGAAGTTATCCTCAGACTAGCAGCTGCTTTCTCATCAGAAACGGGGAAGACAGAGGCACTGGGATGATATTATGCAAGTGCTGCAAGACTTTTAAGAATTTCATATTCCCCAAAACTATTCTTCCAAAATGAAAGAGAAGTGAACACACTCCCAGAGAAACAAAAACAGAGAATTGGTCACTAGCAGACCCATCTTATGAGGAATGCTAAAGAGAGCTAGTCCTTCAGACTAAAATTAAAAGACATAAAAAATTTTAAAAATTAAGTTAAAAGACACTAGACCATAACTTGAATCCACAAGAAGAAACGAGGTAAAGGTAAATATGTAAATAAATATAAAACAGGTAAAGGTAAATATAAAAGACATTATAAATGTATTTTGTTTGTAATTTTTTTTTCTCCTGATTTAAAAGACAGCTGCATAAAGCAGTAATTTTAAAACCGTTGATAGGCATATAGTGTATAAAGATGTAATTTGTATAATAATACCACAAAGAGGGGGATGAAGCAATATAGATGAGAAATTTGTATGTGATTGAAATTAAGTTGGTATTAATCCAACGTGGATTGTTAGAAAATGTTAATTCCCAGGTCAGCTGCTAAGAAAATAATAAATAAATATGTAGTAAAATAAATGACAAAGAAATTAGAATGGTACATTAGAAAATATTTAACACAAAAGAAAGCAGTAATAGAACAATAAAGGAACAAAAGAAAGGCTTAAGTCATAAAGAAACAAATAACAGCCATAAATACTAACTTACAAGTAATTTGCACTAACTATAAACAGACTAAATACTGCAATCAAAAGACAGAGATTGCCAGCATGGTTAAAAATCAAAACATGAGCAGCATAATATTCCATCGTGTAGATGTACCACAGTTTTCTAATCCATTCATCTACTGATGCTCTAAAAAGGAAGGAGCTCTTACCATTTGCAACGGCATGGATGGAACTGGAGAGTATTATGCTAAGTGAAATAAGCCAGTCAATGAAGGAAAAATACCACATGATCTCACTCATTCATGGATAATTGA
>NW_006286678.1:1757629-1763953 GCF_000327345.1 Myotis davidii | reverse complement strand
TAAAAATCAATTTAATAGGGGAGGCTAGGGGACTGTCTAGGGCGGGGGGAAAAATGGACACATATGTAATACCCTTTGTAATAAAAAATAAATAAATAAATAAATAAATAAAATCAAAACATGAGCCTACTATATATGCTCTCTACCAGATACGCTCAAATATTCAAAGACAAATAGATTGAAAGGACAAGGATAGAAAATGCTGAACAAAAGGGAGCTGGAGTGTCTGTACTAGTAGCAAAAAACAAAAACAACAACTAGACTTTAAGTTAAAAATAATTAATGAAGATAAAGAAAACCATTTTAAAATGGGAAAAGCATCAATTCATCAGGAAGATGTAACAATTACATACATATATGAACCTAACAATAAAATACATGAAACAATACCTGAAAAAAATTGAAGAAGAGATAATTTAACAATAAAATATATGAAACAATACCTGAAAAACTGAAGTAAAGATAATTTAACAATATTTGTTGGAGGATTCAGTACCTCAATTTCAATAATGGATACAACAGCCAGGCCTAAGATAAAAAAAGAAAGAGAAGACTTGAAGAACACTATCAACCAACCAGGCCTGACAGACATAACAGAATGCTCCACCGAAGAACAGCAGCATTTACATTCTTCTCAAGTGCATATCGAACATTTTTCAAGAGAGACCATATGTGAGGCCACAAAAAGTCACAATAAATGTAAAAGATTGAGGTAATACAAAGTATGTTACCTGACCACAATGAAATGAAATAGGTAAATAGAACTAAAAAGAGAACTCGGTAAGGTTGTTAAAAATGAGACCATCTGACAAAAATCAATAGTAAATAGAACTAAAAAGAGAACTCGGTAAGGTTAAAAATGAGACCATCTGACAAAAATCAATTGCATTCCAATACCATTGAGAAACTGTGTTATAAAATAATATAGTTGCACCAAGAAAGCCCAAAGGTACCTAGCAAAGAACAAGGGGAAACCCCCAATAAAAGACATCAAAGGTTTGAGTACATGGAATGCTACATCAGGTTCATGGAGAGATGATTAGCTTGGTCAATTCTTCGAATTTAATCTACAAAGTTCATGGAATCACAAAAACAATTTCAACTTTTTAAAAACATTCAAACAAATAATCCAAATTTTAAGTGGAATTATAAAAGTCCCCAAATAGCTTGGAAAACTTTGAAGAAGAGAAAGGAGTGATTTCTTCTAACTATGGTTAAAACAGTATAGTGAAGGTCAAATAGGTCAATGGAACCAAATGAAAAACTCAGAAATAAATTCATGTATATGTGAAAGTTTTATATATGATATAGATCCATTGTAAAACAATGGAGAAATAATTTTCTAGATGGTATTGGAAAGATTGGCTCACTGAATAGAAATTAAATTGGACCTCTGCCTTATACCATACACAAAAGTGAACTCAAGATGAATTAGAGACCTTTATGTATAAGGTAAAACTATAAAGCAGTGGTTCTCAACCTTCAGGCCCTTTAAATACAGTTCCTCATGTTGTGACCCAACCACAAAATTATTTTCGTTGCTACTTCATAACTGTGATGTTGCTACTGTTATGAATCATAATGTAAATATCTGATATGCAGGATGGTCTTAGGCGACCCTTGTGAAAGGGTCGTTCAACCGCCAAAGGGGTTGCGACCCACAGGTTGAGAACCACTGCTATAAAGCTAATAGAATAAAATATGAGAATGCCTTTATGACCTAGGGATATGAAAAGCTTTCTTAAATAAGATCCAAAGTATACAAATCATGAGGTAAATATATATATAGACTAGAGGCCCGGTGTACGAAATTCGTGCACAGGTCGGGTCCCTAGGCCTGGCCAGTGATCAGGGCCAATCTATGGGGTGGCCAGCGGGGTGATTGAAGCCCCCACTCACACCCACCTTGGCTGGCCTGGCGCTGCTCACTCACCAGCCCCGCCCCCACCCCTGCCACTGGTCAGGGCCTGTGGGCTGGAGGCAGCTCCTGCATTGAGTGTCTGCCCCCTGGTGGTCAGACTCACATCATAGCAACCGGTCGTTCCACCGGTCCTTCCACCATTCAGTCGATTTGTATATTAGGGTTTTATATAGATAGATGGATTTTACTATCAAAGTATAAAAATTTCTTAGTGATAAATCTGGAAAAAAAAACATGAACAAAACATTGCTAAGAGAAATTACAGATAACCTAAGTAAATGGAGAGGTTTATCTTGTTCAGAGGTTGGAAGACACAATATTGTTAAGACGTCAACTCTTCCTAAATTGATGTATAGGTTTCACATAATCCCAATAAAAAATCTAGTATGTTTTTTCCAGATATTGACAACCCAATTCTAACATTCATATAAAAATCCAAAGGACCTAGAATAGCCAAAGCAAATTTGAAAAGGAGAAAAAAGGTTTGAGGACTAACACTGCCTGATTTAAAGGTTAATTATAAAAACGACAGCAATCAAAACACTGTTTGTTGCTGATGAAATGACAGACCTAGATCAATGGAACAGAATAGAAAGTCCAGAAATGAGCCCATACATATAAGGACTATTAATTTTTTTAATAATTAGATGCAAAGGCAATTCACTGGAGGAAGGATCATTTTTCAACCAATGGTGCTAAAACAATTACATATCTATATATTTTAAATGATCTGCTATCCATACTTTGCATTATATACAAAATTAACTCAAAATTGATCATAAACATAAATATAAAACCTAAAATTATAAAATTTAGAGAAGAAAAGATTAAAAAAAATCTTTATGATCTTGGGTTAGGTGAAATGTCTTATATAGGACAATAAAAGCACAATCCATACAAGAAAAATTATAATTAGACTTTATCAAAATTTAAAACTTCTTTAATAGACATTGTTAAAAGAATGAAAAGATAAATCAGAGACTAGAAAAAATATATTTACAAAGTACTTGTATTTAAAACAGAAATACAAGTATATTGAAATATAAGTACATAAGTAAAGTATATTAGGATTAATAAATACAAGTATTTATATAGATACAATATATGATAAAGGACTTGAATCTAGAATATATAAAGAATACTCAAAATTTACTAATAAATTTGGTACCTGGGTCCTTTTTAGACTATAAACAAACTAATTTTAAAAATGGATAAAGATTTGAACAATTAAAGAAAATGGAGTAAAAATAAGCACACAAAAAGGTGCTCAACATAGTTAGTCATTAGCGAAATATTCATCAAGACCACAGTGAAATACCATTCCTTACCTCTGAGAATGATAAATTAAATAAATTAAATAAACTGACCATATCAAGTGTTGGTGAGTATGTGGAGGAACTGGAACTCTCATGTATCCAGCTGATTGGAATATAAAATGGCCCAAACACTTTGGAAAACAGTTTGGCACTTTCTCATTCAACATTATGTATCGTGTGTGCGTGCATGTGTGCACATGTGTGTAAAAATCTAAATCTATGCTTCATATACTAAAGTTTATTGATTTTTACTACCATATAGTATTCCATGATATCTATCCAGTAGATCTCTTTTAACCATTCTCTGCAGAAAGAAAGCCATGCTTACCTTCAACGTTCTAACCCTCACTTAATCATCATCCTTTTTTATCTTTATAGGAATTTATATCCGAAAGTAAGATTGCTGGGCCATCAGACATATGCGCACTAAACATTGTTATATTGCTTTTCAGAATGGCTGACAAGGATAAATTCCAATTGGTAGTGCACATGTGTTTTCATTTCCCTTCTCTTTGATAACTGCCAAATAGTGATCTTTTAATTACATATTTCTTTCTATGTTTCTTACTTGGCATACTAACGGGAGATATTTTTTATCTCCACCTGTGCACTTATTTATTTAACCAGTATGGGCTCATGGATTTCTATTTTGTTCAAGGGATTATAATCAATCAAAGTCATTATTTTGATGCTCAAATTGTCTTAGAATGGGAGTCTATTCAAGCTGGTACCTGTGTCCTTTTTAGACTTTTTAAGAGCAGCTTTAGATTTACAGAAAAATTTCACAGAAAGTACAGAGAGTTCCCACAAACCCTTCTCCACACAGTTTCTCCCTTGAGGTCAGATAATTAATTACATTCACCCTCAAATCCCCCGCATCTAGTACAGTAGCTGACACACAGTAAGTACTCACTATATATCTGAAAAATAAAGAAATAATCAATTAATAAATACAATCTGAGATAAGATACTAGTGATCAAGTTTTTAGGGATTATGGATATCCTATTAAACCATGAAAGTATTGAGCACATTCTCAGAAATAGGATTTTTCCAGTCTATTGTTGCCAACATGTTCCCTCATATAGGCTTTATATCTGAACAGCAAACTTCATACTCTGTGCTTGGAGATATCATCCAGCCTGACAACCCTTGAATACTTCTTCTCTTTAATCACAGAGGAAAAGAGAATGTTTCGAGCCATTTACCTGTTTCCTGGAAATATACCCTATGTATGTCACAAGCCCTAATTTCTTCACAAGACAAAATCAATTGATCATAGAGCCTCAGAGTTCAAATTATAAGAAATTTTTGCACTCATCATTTTATAAATGGAACATCTGCACCCTAAAAAGGTGACATTACTTCCCCAAGGTCATAAAGCAAATTAGCAGCAGGGCTAACCCAAGTCTGTTGATCCCTCATCTTACCAAATATTCCTAAAGTGATAAAATTAATTCATCCACCCATACATAAGCCTTGCAACCAACGGTTCATTTACAGATTGTTCCAGAATCATTGTTGATAATTATTACTAAACATGAATAGGTTTAGATACTAAATTGTAAAATAACAGACAACCCTCCCCCCAACACACACACACACATGCAATTATTGCTACTGATATAAAACTAAGTGACATGGTTGACCAGTGTCCTACCTAACCAATAGGTTCCTTTGGTTTGTTTTTACTGCGTGTATGTGCGTGTTTGATTTTCTTCCTCCAATTTCTATTAGCATTACACAAAAAGGGAAGTTGGAATGTGAAAGCTCTTGTTGCACAGACATGTGACTTGTCTAAATGGCATTAAAATTGTTCAGACATTGAAATGAAAGCAAATGTGTGTGTACCTATCACACTACGTAAGGAAACCAATGTAGGCTGAGTTGCATGTCACCAAATGCCCCCCATGTGACATACAGGGAAAAATGACATAATCCAAGTATTCGGCAAAAGCAGCCCACAGTAACAAATGCATCATTTCTGAAGAGGAAGAGAGAGCAGATGGCAAAGCAAGCAGTTGTAGAACAGCCAGCTTCCCCCTCCACACCTCCAAAACAAAATTACGTTCCCTGTGTCTCATCTTCGGACCTGGGGAAACAGGCTAAACACTCAAGTGCCACATTAGCAGAGGTATGGCAGGAGTCCTAGGTCACGGTAACCTGGGCTTGACCCAAAGGACCTAACTTCATAGCTAGATTCTGCTTCTTACCTTCCATGCTACCTTAAATTCTTTAAATTTAAATTAAGTTACTTAATTTCTTTAAATTTTATTTCCTCATCTATAATGAAGGATTAGTACAACTCTATAATGTTAAAGGACACATTGAAATGAAAGTTGCTTCATGAACTACAAAGCACTCAGCAAATGTTAAAGTTCTTTAATTAAAAAATAACAGATTAGTTTAAACTAATAGTTAAGAGCCAACCTGAAACCTAATAGCATATGTTGTACACAGTGTTCAGACCAAGCTGATCAGAGCTTCATTGTTCCTTGTCAAGAATGGTCAGTGAATTTTGTCTGTCTCTGTGTTAAAAAGTCACCATGACTTTATTCCTATCACAAAAGTGGGCTAAATCTATTTCATTCATTACTCATTCAATAAACATTCGCTGAGCATCCATTCTAAGCCATGCATTAGCTAAGTGACAAGAGATATAGTAGCTGAAGCTCTGTGGCTGCTAAATTTTTAAGATAATTATCTCTTTTTCTTAGTTGCTATTGCTTAAAGGGCATAGTAGAAAACAAAGTA
This sequence comes from Myotis davidii, assembly GCF_000327345.1. Classification (NCBI taxonomy): domain Eukaryota; kingdom Metazoa; phylum Chordata; class Mammalia; order Chiroptera; family Vespertilionidae; genus Myotis; species Myotis davidii. Next base: position 1,757,964 of record NW_006286678.1, on the reverse strand, counting down.
AATATTTAATGACATCAAGAAAGTGATAGACATTTCTGGATGATTTGTATGTTAGTATAAGAAATAATAATGACTTACACTCCTAGCATTTTCTTAAAAAGTGATTTTATAGATGCTAACTCCGAGGTCGGCAAACTGTGGCTCACAAGCCACATGCGGCTCTTTGGCCCCTGAGTGTGGCTCTTCCTAAGCCTTAGGAGTACCCTAATTAAGTTAATAACAATGTACCTACCTATATAGTTTAAGTTTAAAAAATTTGGCTCTCAAAAGAAATTTCAATCGTTGCACTGTTGATATTTGGCTCTGTTGACTAATGAGTTTGCCAAATTCAAATT
>NW_006286678.1:1747321-1757588 GCF_000327345.1 Myotis davidii | reverse complement strand
ATAGATTAACTGGATCTTTAATGGATGTATATAGACACTATGCCCCGAAGATCATCATTCGTGTATTCAGGCAGATGGTAGAAATGGAAGAAGAGAGAGAAGAAGGGAAAGTGGCTGTTGCAAGTGGGTGCCACACTGGGCACATGATGTATTTTAACTCTTCGAAGCTTCATAGTAACCTTAGGTTAAATTTTACAAACGAGGACACAGAGGCTCAGGTAAGACCCAGTCTCATCTCACTGCCCCATCACCTCCCATTATCTTTGAAATGATCTAATGTGTAAGGGCCAGGGCGGAGATGTGTTATGGAAGAGCACCTTGGCTCCCGATACACCTTGGAGAGGCCAACACTCAGTGTCATGATTCAGGAATTGGGTGTGCTGTCAAGGTCACAGATTGCACACATGAGATAGCCTGGAAACAGAGTGGTCCCAGAGAAAGGTAAGAACTAAGGGAAGAGCTTTAAAACATATAAATTTGGTGTGGCTTGGTGGTTGAGCATCAACCTATGAATCAGGAGGTCATGGTTCAATGCCTGATCAGGGCACATGCCTGGGTTGCAGGCTTGATCCCCAGTGTGGGGCATGCAGGAGGCAGCTGATCAATGATTCTCTCTCATCATTGATGTTTCTATCCTTCTCCATCTCCTTTCCTCTCTGAAATCAATACAAATACATTTTTTAAAAACACAAATTTGGAAGGTGGGGAGGCAGAGAGGGAAATGCAAGATGGGAAAGAACTAGAAAAGTACAAATCCATAGAAGTCAAGTATGTGTTAAGAAAGAATGCGTGGTCAAAAGCTACAGCAGCCAATAAAAAAAGGGGCTAAGAAATGACCTCAGGACTTGGGATAAAATCTTAAAACAAGAATGTCAGTAAAATGGGTGGCATTAACTTTACTTTTTAAATGACTGTAAAACATGAAAATGCATTTTAGGATAGAAAATTGGTAGGCCCCAGAGGGCACGGGTATCACCATAATTCCACCCTGATGTGATTAACTTTTTAAAAGAATATTTCAGCATATTTTCTTCAAACTTTATGAGAACTTTACACAGCTGAAATCATACCAAATATGTAATTTTGTGTGCCAATTACTAATATGACATGATTATGAACATTTGCCCAAATCCTTAAAAACTCCTATTACTGCTTAATCTTGCATTCTACTGAACCATGGATACCAAGGGTAAGGTTAATGTTTTATTCTTTTTTTGTATATTTCCATAGAACACAGCACAGTTATTTAGATATTTAAAAAATATATTCAAAAATATATTTTGAATGGAATGTGAACACCAATACACTCTCATCACCCCTTCATTTACCAATCCTCTGAAGCCCTGTGTCAGTGGCTCATTCTATGGTACATTGTGTCTGCTCTCAGGATGTGTTATTTTGCCTGTTTCAGATATGTATGACTCTAACTAGATAATGTGTTTTTATGAGAAATAAGTCTATATCTTCATTCCTCTTATATCCTTTGCTTTCCAATTTAAACAACAGTGCCCACCATAGTGTCCCTTCCACAGAAGACAATTTAACCTCATTAAGTTAAATTCTACCTATAAAAATTCAAAGAACCAGCATACTTCTCCTAGCACCAAGAGAGCCTTCATTTTTTCCCAAGTTTCAGTCCTTAATTTCAAATCCTCTTTAAGCTTTTTCTCCCCTTCTCTACCCCTTACAGTAGACTGAAACTATATAGGGTGTGTGTGTGAGAGAGAGAGGACGAGAGAGAGAGAGAGAATTGGAAAAATTTTGTAGCCATGGAATATGATTTTTCTTTCCTTGAACTCTTTACAGGTCATCAAGCAGAATAATTCAAACTTGAGCTGAATTAAAAGAAGTAAAGTATCCAGAACTAGGAAGAAAACGTCATGCTCTGCTCTGTGATATTCAGTAATCCTAGGAATACTGTGTTCACTTCAAAAGACAAACACTATAAAAGAAAATTAGGAGGAGAATAATATCAAAGTGAAATGCCCAAGAAGGTGATAAGTCTCAAAAACATGAGTGATATTAAGGGAGCTATTTTCATGTAGGGGATGGATTAGATGACATAGGGGGTTTTGTAAGTCATAGAAAGTTTTTGACTTTTCTCTGAAAGAGCTGGAAAATAGGTTTTGAGCTGAAGAGTGATTTGATTTGGGTTTCTGGAGGAACATTTTGTTAAGAATCTACACTAATAAAAGAGAAAGATGCAAATTGACCATACCTTCACAATACCCACCAGCCAATCAGGAGTGTGTATGCAAATTAACCCAACAAAGATGGTGGGTTAATTTGCATGCACAGGCACCAAGCGGCCAGGGCGGGGAGTTCCACATCACCCCAGCCACTCCGGGCCTCTGGGCAGCGTGGGATGGCGGAAAGGCAGCTCCGGGCTCCAAGGAAGGCAGAAAGATAGTTCCGGGCCGGAGCTAAGGCAGTGCAGGCAGCCAGGAGAAGGAAGGCCCATTCTTGCACAAATCTTCATGCATTGGGCCTAAAGTGGTAAGAGTGGAAGTAGGAAAATCAAGTAGGAGGCTACTGAAAAAATCCAGAATCTATGAATCCAAAGAGTAGAGCCTCCATTGTGTGGAAGTCATAGGTGGACATATAGTATGGGTTGACTCAGAAGGCAATGAGCTCTCTGCCATCAGTGGTGTACAAGTAAAAACCACTTGGCAAGGACATTGAAGAGCTGAGCCTTCTAACCAAAAGATCATTTCCAAGCCTTACCTACAACCTACCCATACCCTCATATAAGCCTAATAACTCTACAACCATGCTCACAATTTATGTTTTATTATAAAAGCACTAGAAGCCCAGTGCATGAAATTCGGGGGGGGGGGGGCGCGTCCCTCAGCCCGGCCTGCTCCCTCTCGCAATCCAGGACCACTTGGGGGATGTCCAACTGCCGTCAGTTGGATATCCCTCTCACAATCCGGGACCACGGGTTCCTAACCACTTGCCTGCCTGCCTGCCTGCCTGATCTCCCCTAACCACTCGCCTGCCTGCCTGATCACCCCTAACTACTCACCTGCCTGTCTGATCACCCCTACCCACACTGCTGCCCTGCCTGATGCCCCTAACTGCTCGCCTGCCTGTCTGATCTCTCCTAACCAGTCGCCAGCCTGCCTGATTGCCCCAAACCACTCTGCCTACCTGCCTGATCACCCCAAACCACTCTGCCTACCTGCCTGATCACCCCTAACTGCTCACCTGCCTGCCTGATTGCCCGTAACCACTCACCTGCCTGCCTGACCGCCCCTAGCTGCCTAGGCCTCAGTCCCCACCACCACGGCTTCATCCGGAATGACATCTGGAAGATCGTTTGGCTGTCTGGTCTAATTAGCATATTACACTTTTGTTATTATAGATTATTATAGATAATAATTCACTGTAGAAAATCAGAAATTGGGGATCTAGTTAAGTCAAAAGGAAAGAAATAAAAATACAGTTCTAACATCCAGAGGTATTCACTGATAGGACCTTGGCATATATTGTCCCATTACATTTTTTTGGCACCTATATCATTAAATAGATGATAGAAAATATGGGGTTTTTTTCTAACTAAATAAGATTACTATCTTTATGGTATTTTATAACCTTTTAAAATTCAATGTACGATGAATATATGCCCCTGTAAATTTATACTAACTTCCAGAATCAGACATCCCCTAGAACAGCCCCTATAACAGCTGTGAAGTAATGGGTAATGCTGACAGAATACACTGAGTGTTTGGAGATTTAAATGATAGGATTATGTCTTCCTCATGAATGTCTCCACCTAGCTTTAAGAGGGATATTTTGAACCATCTCCCATTATGACATTTCACAGTCCTCTCCCAGTTTCAGCTACCCTCCATCATTATAACAAGCTATATCCCATGTCAAGTGACAAGAAAATAATCATGAGAGAGTGAAGGAACACCCGTCATCCTAATTGAGCCTCAGAGGTGTCATCTTACTTTTCCCTTGTTACCTCTGGGCATTTTATGATATTACAGCAGTCATCCATCCCATGAGCACTTAAAAGTTTCCAAATGACTGTGAGCTTTATTCATCACCTTAGCACCAATGGTAACACCTTGATATTTCTCAGATACAATATCTTCAGAGTATTTCAACAACAAATATTTGTTGAGTTTCTACTATGTACCAGGCACTGTTCTCAACATCTCGGGAAAAAGCAATGAACAAAAGAAGAAAAATCTTTGTTCTGGTAGAGCTTTTATTCTTGTTGGAGAAATAAGACAATAAAAAAAAAATTAAGCATGTTTGATGATGATCGCTGCTATGGAGGGGAAGAAAGCTAGCAAGAGGCCTAAGTAGTGACATGAAGCTTGATGAAGGGCATTGTGTTTTTAAATATTGTCAGGAAAGCCCTTGACACGGAAGGTAGCTTTAGAATGCAGACTGAAGTAAGGGAGGAAGGAACCATGACAGTAAGAGGGGAAGAAAATTCTAGGCAGTAGCCTAAGGCAGGAAAGTACTTGGGCATGTTCTAGGGACAGCACAGAGGCCAATGTGGGTGGACCAGAGGGAGGAGAGAAGTAATAAAAGATGAAGTCAGAAATGGTGGCCAGAGGCAAGATCACATAGGGCCTTATATATCCTGGAAAGTCTTGAACTTTTCTCTGGGGAGATGGAAACCCATGGTGAGTGTTGAGCAGGGAAGAGGGACATGACATAACTTGGTTTGGGGGAGGATTACCTCGTTGGGAATAGATTGTAGAGGGCAAGAGTAGAAGCAGGAGGATCAAGTAGGAAGCTGGAACAATCCAGGAAAGTGACTTGGAGCAGAGGGCAGCAATGTGGGTGGGAAGACACACTCAGATTCTGCATAGATTTTGAAGATGCAATGTCAGGTGACTACTTTGATAAGAGGTGTGAGGAAAAAAAGGAGAGACAAGGATGCCACCAAAGTTTCTGTCCCTGGAAACAGAAAGAATTGAGTTATAGTTTACTTAAAAGGGAGCACTGTGGAAAAAGCAGCTGTGCAGTGGGGGCAATTAAGAATTCAGGTTTGGATATTTGAGTTGATTAGCCATCAAAGTGCAAATATTAACTAAATAGCTGAACATATTAGTCTGAGTCTTGGAGAGAAGTCCACATTAGAAATTAGGGAGTTACCAGCACATAGATGGTATTAAGACTAGAACAGATTACCAAGGTAGTAAATGTAGAAAGAAAATAAATAGGTAGCCTGTGAAGTCAACAATCCTTTTAGCAGAATGTCTGTGGGCAGTCTTCATCTGATTTTTTTCAAGATTCTAATATCTAGACACCCCCTTGGCTCTTATTCTGGCTTTAGACCTTAGATTTGGGTTTTCAGGATCTCCTCCCCCCACACCCCTTGATTATGTTGCTCCAGGGTCTCATCCAGTCCCTGACCTTGCTTAACTTTGCTGACCCAATCCCCATTCCAGATTTGGTACAATCATATTCCTTTTATCCATCCAGCACACCTCAGGAGTTTGCCTCATTCAAGCCCTAAGAGCACAAAGAAAGAAAATCCACCCATCTAAGCACTCTCACCCTGGGAGTGGGGAGAGGTTGTTGGGGACCACCTGTCCTGGATGCTCATCTTCCAAGGACCCCTTCTGAAAGCTGTCCACCACTAAAGCCTTCCTTTATTCTGGCCCAAGAAGAAACTAGTTTTCCTCACTCTCCTGACCCTGATCAACCTCAGTTACCTGGGACAAGAATAAGAAGAAAGAGTGGAACCTCAATAGTGACCTCACCTGAGATTCACAATATGAAGTACAAATTTATACAATCCTATCATGTGCACTTGAGAACTAAGAAAAGCTTCCACTTTTAGATGAAAGGTCTTACTCTCCCTAAAAAAACAATGCTTATTGAGATAAATGAAAAGAAGGGTGGTTGTTTTAAATCAGTATGACTAATGTTAAAAAAAACAGCTGGTAATGAATACTAGGTAATCACATATACACAAGCTACCAATTGGGAACACATCAGTGTTATACCTACCATAATTTAGTCCTCCCTTCTCCTTGTAGTCATTCAGAGTGGCAGCTGCGATCTTGGGCTTTGCACATTAGAGACCACTAGGAAAAGCAGCATGATTCATCATCTTCTGCTTGTGTTATTTTAACTTAGTCATCTGGGGGCAGATCTTCTGAGGCACCAACAATAGTCTGAGACTAGATTGATTTTCTTCCTTAAATAACTTGTGAATTTTTTTATACTGTTGAAATTTTTTGCCATTTCAAATAAAGATGCTTAAAATCTTAGAGTTAGAAGGGAACTTACAGGTCACCTAAAACAATCTCTCACCCTCATCAGGCTATCTATCTATATATATAAAAGCCTAAGCGACCATCAGACTGTTCAACCATTCACCTGGTAGCTATGACGCACAATGACCACCAGGGGACAGACTTTCCAACCAGTAGAGGAGGGAGCCCAATTCCTTGCAGAATCAGCCATGGGTTAGGTTGCTGCTGGGGCACTATCAGCCCCGAATCTGCTTCCTCCACAACTCGGACCCAGAGAGGAGGGAGCCCAATTCCAGGGTGCATCATCCGAGAACCACCCTCTCACAATCCAGGACTCCTTGATGGATGGCCAAGGGACCCCACTGGTGCACAAATCTGTGCACCGGTCTCTAGTCCTCTATAACATTCCTGCCAATTATCCAGACTCTCCTTGAGTTCTTCCAGTGATGGGAAGTTCACTACTCATAATAAAGAGCATTTAGTTTTTCAGTTAGCTCTCATTTTCAGAACATTTTCATTAATGTATTCCTATATAGTCAATCAACAATTTCTCATATTTCCTTCTGGATTAATCCAGGAATAAATTATTTTCTTATCCACACAATACCTCTTCAACAGAGGCAGATTTTATTTTGTTTTGTCTTCTCATATACAGAATTTACCTTAATTTACTCACTTTTTTAGAGAAACATTTGTGGTTTCTCTAAAATGTCCTTTAGAATTCTCAGTATCTCAGATACTCCCCTTTGAATGGATTTCTCTCTTGGAAAAATGGTGCGAAACTTTAACAAGAGGCTGCAGGTGTGATCTGGCCAGGGCAGAGTTCACCAGGACTCAGTGGACACAATGCTTCAACGGGTGAGAATTTACCATTCTTGGAAGCCGTGTCACACTGTTGACCCATTGAGTTTGTAGTCACAAAAGCTCCTGGGGTTCTTTTTAAATAGTCTTCATTGCTTTAGGGAGTCCCTGGTTCTATAACACAAGGATTTGCTTTTTAACCTAAATTCTGCATTGCTTTCAGGGTGCCGCCCCCCAAAATGTATACACACACTTTGAATAATTATAAAGGCAGTGTTTATTAAAATACATTTTAATTTTCAAAATTGAGCTACCAGTTGTTAACGTGTGTAATCATTTTTGGGGGACACCCTGTATTTACAGCTACCAAATTTTAGCTTGTAGCCTTTGACCCAACATTTCAGGTATTAAGACAATTTAACTATATCCACTGTCCCCCCAAATTCATTCTCCAAAAATATGAGGAGTGTCTTCAATTGCTTTATCTTTGGTGACAGTTCTAGATATCCAAGGATAGAACCAGAGCAGTAGAGACATGAGTCCTTTAATCAATGACCTTGAATAAATCAACTGTCGAACTAGGGGCCAGCGGTAAAAGTATTCCCTGACTACTGGAGAGTTGCTTATCTTGATGGCATTCTCAAGACCCCTAGCCCCCAACTGCCCATAGATGTTTTTTGCATGACAGTGCTTTTGCCTACACCAAGAAGCAGCCTTTGAAACTCACCATTGCATTCCATGTAAGGATGTCCTGAGAAGATGGTTTCCTATATGACATATGTCCTCTTTACAAGAACCCACAGAAGTTTCTCTCTACTCTCAGTACTGTTTTTCTTTTTCATAGACACTTTTATTTATGATGTTTCCTCTTTGCTTGCACTGTTAAAAAGCCCACAGCAAAATTTCTAAACCACATCTAGAAAGTGTATGGAACAAACAGTATAGAATAAAAAAATCTCATGACACAAATTTTATGGACCCATCACACACTCATGGTTTTGTCTAATTCTCCCTAACCACCTTGTTTTAGCTTTACCTTAATTTACTCACTTTTTTGCCTCATTTTACTGAATTTTAGGATTGTGAAAGCCATCAAAAATCTTTTTAGAACAAAGATAAAGATAAGCCTGGCTGTCATGGCTCAGTGGTTGGGCATCGACCTATGAACCAGGAGGTCAGGGTTCTATTCCCAGTCAGGGCACGTGGCTGGGTTGTGGGCTCGACCCCCATTGGGTCGGGGGAGTGGTGGTGCATGAGGCAGTCAAAGGGTGATACTCTCATTGATGTTTCTATCTCTCTCCCTCGCCCTTCCTCTCTGAAATCAATCATATATATATGCAAGAGTGACAGATAATCCAGGCCACATTTCCCTAAGTATTTTACCCACAAGGATTTCATGAGAATTTTGTTAGATGCTTTGCTACATCAAAACACACTATGTCTACAAAATTCATGTATTCCACAGGACTTACAATCATTGAAAAGAAAAAAAGGACATGTCCTGATCCTGGTGAATTCACCCTAGCTCCCAACAATCACTGCTCTCTTTTCTAAATGCTCACAAATCATAAGCAGAGTTGCATTTTTAGAAATTTTCCAGGGATTGTCATCAAGCTGGCAACTCTAATTTGGTGGGATGGGGGTGGGGTGCATATTTTCTTCTTCCTTTCGAAATTGGAATATTTGCTTATTCCGATTTTTCTGGAATTCCTCCTATCCTCCATGTCTTTTCAAAGATCACTGATAATAGCTGTGAATCCTTAACTGCCAGTTCTCTCCATATCCTGGGGCAAATAATAAATGCAGTGAACTTTATATTTAAGTCCAAGAAAAATGAGGCATCATTGTTTTGAGAATGAGGTTTCAAGTATGTTGCAAGCTGTTATAGTGTTTAAATTACAATAATTAGTATTTTGTGCAAGTAATTTTATCCCAATTATAAACCTCAAAAAAGATAAGTAAGAGATATTAAGGAATAAAAATGTGTTGAGTACTTACTATGCACAGGTACCATGCTAGGTGGTTTATAAATTAGTTCATATTCATAATAGTGTTATGATTTTAGTTATTGTCCATTTTACAGATGAGAAAACAAGGTTTCAGAGAGGGTAAGTAGCTGCCCAAGATCACAGACATTGCAAGGCTGGATCTTAAACTCAAAGCTCATGCTTTTCCCCTCATATCAGACATGAAATTGGGAGAAGTAGTGTAAAAGGGCTGCCAATTATAACCTTTATCTGCTTGGAAGACACCAGCCATGAGGTTTGTGCCTTCCTTGGTAATCTTGTCCCTTCAGCACAAAAGTCATGCCTACAGCTGAGAAGACCTACATGAAAGAATTCTGTGTCCCTATGAAAAGAAAATATTCTTTCACCCTGGTACTAAGATCTTACAATGTGGTTCATACCAAAGACTGAGGAAGAAACGCTTAGTGAGAGCTAAGCCCACATACCAAAGTATGAGAAAATAAGACAATGTCCTTACAGCACAGTGAAGAAAAGAAGGGAAAAAAACTATTTAAAATTAGATCCGGCAATGACAGATTATGTTAAAGCTTAGTTAAGATAAAGGTATCTAGACTTAGCTGCTTATGTTTCTTTAAATCTGCTTTAAATTACAGTGGAAGCCACTGGAGTAGGGCCTTTAGCAGAGGCTGATCCAGGAGGCTGGGGTAACTTCTATATATTTCTCCTTTCATAATTCTCTCTCACTAACCCTGGTGCCCAACTCCAGGTGAGAAGTTTGGGCCATTGATTTTGTATAGTATGCTGTCCCAGCCTCTAGGAATAAAGAAAAGAACTTATGTCTTCTAAAAGTGAGATCGGTAAATAATTAGTATATAGTAGAGTATATAATCTTCTGTAGAAGTAACTCATCTTAGGAAAAAGTTTATAAATGTGTTGCTAAGAAGAAGAGTGTGGTTCTCAAGTCTCTATCAACACCAGAGTATTTCCCAAATTCTTTCAAGACAACTACAATTTATTTCTAGGAGGACATGTCTACAGTCAGTGGAATGGAGTTTGTAAAGGTGGTGATATATCTGATTTTTTTACTTACCTTGCTCAAGGCTACTTCTGATAAGTGATAAAAGAGTGAACTTTTATAGGAAACATTTATCAATTTTTATCCAGCATATACAAGGAAGAGGGTGTTTCTATTGTATACGAGCAATACTGATTCCTTACATAGAACCATACTTACAAGAAAAAGGGCAATCTAATAAAATGATTATGAAT
>NW_006286678.1:1733770-1746330 GCF_000327345.1 Myotis davidii | reverse complement strand
TACAGGTAAGGCATGTCCTTCTTTGCTCCTAGTAACACATTATACACCTCTCTAAACTCACATTTAAGTTTGGTTAAATTCTTACAGAACCTAGAGAGCCTCTAGTCTATATTCACCTTCTATATTCTTCTACCTAGAAGAGTAACAAGTTTAGTTCCTGCTGTGTAACTAAACAGTTCCAAGTTCTTCACCAGCCAAAGGAGCAGAATTTAACAAGGAAGAGCTTGCCTTCACCACACTGAAGAAAGGCTAAAAAAAAAATCTTAATTTTTATTTGCTTTAAAACTATCTGAGGCATTAAAACCTGTCTTGTTCTAGTTCAGTTTAGAATTAGAACCGTTTCTGAATGCTCCCCTATCTGGAAGATATTGTGCTCAGAGTTGGACCAGTGACAGGAGAAGGATGAAAAGATGGCTCTTTACCTTCAAGTAACTTCCAAATCATAGGGGATGCAGACACAATTTTTTTAATAGAAATCTATGACCACGGTACAATTAAAATGACATAAGATCTCAAGTGATGATCCATTATATTATAGGAATGTGGGAAGGCTTCTTAAAGGAGGTACCTCACCAACTTGCAGACAGAGTAAGATTTCAATAGAAAGCAAAAATAGTAGTTTGAATCCTCTGAGATTCCTTTTGAAATAAGGTGTGGTGTAAATGCGAAATAAAATAAATATTTAAATTGTCATATTTGTCCAGCTAGCATGGCTCAGTGGTTGAGTATTCGACCTAGGAACCAGGAGATCATGGTTCAATTCCTGGTCAGGGCACATGCCCAGGTTGCGGACTCTATGTCCAGTGTGGGGCGTGCAAGAGGCAGCCAATCAATGATTTTTCTCTCTCATCCTTGATGTGTGTGTGTCTCTCTCTCCCTCTCCCTTCTTCTCTGAACTCAATAAAAATATATATTTTTTAAAAGTTGTCATATTTGCAGGTGTCTACATGAAGACATCTAGTTAGAAACTCAGGATTGTAAGTACAGACATAGAAGCCAAACACCCGTGGAGATAAGCATACCTATGGAGGTGTATATAGCATAGCAGGAGAGGAGAGTTGGAAGAGAAAGCTGAGCAGGGAATACCTGAGTCTGAGGCAGAGATAAAAGTGGAGCCAGCAACCTGGGCAGAGGAGCAGTGGTCAGAAGGAATAGAAACGTATCAGCGTATCTAGAGACAAGGCTTCTGAAAAAGGTAACACATAGGATCAAGACTAAGAAGAGGGCATAATATTTGACATTTAGAAGCCATTTTCAATGTTCATAAGAGTAGTTTCAGTAGAGCAGTAGGGGTGGAAGTCTGATTGAAATGCACCAAGAAATGAGGGAGGTGAGGGAGTGTTGGGTTCCCTTTTTTTCCCCAGTAAGTGGGGTGAAGGGGAGATGACATCTTGAATAGAAAACTGGGTCAAGAAAAGGATTTTGCTCATAGCAGTGGTTACTCACTATGCAAGTTAGCTGAGCCAAGCGATTAGGGCTTATAGTCCAAGAAAGTGTTACCACAGACAGTGCCAGGATGGGTAAGATACAATGCATAAGTTATTTATAGACATTATGTGTGAGTTACAGATGATAAATCTAGCAGGTGTTGGGTTTTGATTCTTTAAAAGGAGCTCTTTAATTTATTAAAGAATTCAACAATTTTTCCATCTTACAATTCATTTAGTGCTATTTTCAAATTTTAAATTTTCTAAAATTTCACTATATCTTTCAATAGATGTCAAAGACATTTGGCAGTGGCCAAATAGAGGAATAATTTGAGGCCTGGTTGTTGTTAGTACATACAGGTGATCTTAGCCATGCATGGAAGGCACACTCATCCAATTGTCACATTGGATGTTGTTTGTATTAATAATTCAAGATAGGGTTAAATTTAGCTTAAAAATGACTGCTGCTTTTTCACTTAAAATGTAATCCAAAATATCATACCATGCAGCACTGAAATGAAAATGTTGGGTATGCAGGTGATTTTCTGTCTCATACAAAGCAACATTATTAAAGGTAATAGAAAATGACAAATTTCTCAGATGAATAATAGAACTTCCAAAGCTAGGAATGGGAGTGTGACCAATGCTGGCTGACTTTGTAGAGATGCTAACTGTAATCTAGCTATATGTACATCTACTAAGAAAAAAAATTATTTTAACCCAGTAGAAATCATTTAATCCAGTAAAAAAAAAAGCAAGTGAATCCCTTTTAGTATGCTTTACAATTAAATTGTCAATGCTAAAGGTGAATAGTGGTTATGTTCAGAAGAACAGAAATGAAAAGCAATGTGTCACCATGATGTTAGACAAAATTGATGATTGCAAAAAGAAATGCAATCATTCCATACTTTTAGTGTGAAGAAGGCTCAAACTAAAAATTTGGTTGTCTATTGAAAAAGGAGAAAGTAGCATGTAATTGTATTAATGACTATGTACTATACTGTATTTATTTAGAGATGGCATGATTGTATGTTACAAGACGCTAAGAAATCTACTGAAAAAAAATCCTGGAACTCATAAGTAAACTTAGCAAGGTCACAGTATATAAAATAAATATACACAGATTGATTGCATTTCCATATAGTAGCAATTAGAAAATTATATTTTATAAAAACAAGGTACAAGATAAAAATGCAAACTCAATTATATTTAAATATAGTAGCAATTGAAAATGAAATTAAAGCAATATCTTTTACAATAGTATCAAAACATATATTTGTTTTAAATATGTGCAAGTCCTCTACAATGAATACTAAAATATATACATGAGTTAAAATTTTAAAAAAGTTCCAAGTATGATTCAGTATTGTTAAGATGTCAATTTTCTCTGAATTAATAACTACATTTAATACAATTCCAAAATTGTATTAAAATCCACCAGGCATTTTGTTTCTTTGTTTGTTTTTTTAAAGAAATTGACAAGCTGATTCTAAAGTTTATATGAAATTGTAATAAACCTAGAATAGTCAAAATAATCTGGAAAAAGTAGAATAAAGTCTGAGATATCATAATATCTAATATCAACGTTTACTATAAAAACTAAGACTAGATGTGACATTGGTATAAAAACAGGCAAAAAGATCAATGACACAGAAAAAGAGGACCCATAAACAGACCCACATATGTGTAATCAACTGATTTTCAACAAAGCTGCTGAGGCCAATCACTGGGAAAAGGAACATCTTTTCAGTGAGTGGTGCCAAATCAACTAGATGTCTGTACTGAAAAGAAAAAATGAACATACACCCCAACCTCACACCAAATATAAAAATTTATATAAAATAGATAATACACCTAAATGGAAAAGGCAAACTAATTAACTTTCTAGAAGAAAATATAAAAGAATATCTTCACAATTTTGGCATGGTTGAACACACAGGACACAAAAAAGCACCAAACACATATGAATAATTTGGACTTTATAAAAATAGATTTCTCAGTATCAAAATATACCATTAAGTGAAAATTTAAGCCATAGACTAGGAGAAAATACTTATAACACATTTATCTTGAAAAGGATTTCTATCCTTTTAAACCCAATAACAAGTTTCTGAAATTATTAAATTTAGGCCTCCTTAGTTATAAAGATTTAGCCAATCTTTACTTAATTTTCTTTTTAAGGTATTCTATCCATGCAATCATACATTAGCTCCGAAAGGAAAATCATTTATAGGAGCTTGACTCCTATAAATCAGTAACAAAATATATAAATAACAATTGTGACTTAAAGACATATGAATAGCTAATACGCACATGGAAAGGTGCTCAATACCATTAGTCTTCAGGGAAAATATAAATTAAAACCATAAAGGGATATTAGGTCATGCCCACTAGAATTAAGTACATAGCAAATGTTGGCAAGGATGGAGGAGCTGAAACTCTCATTCACTGCTGGTGCAATTTTTGACAACTACTTTGAAGACTCTGTCCATTTTTTTTATAAAGTTAAAATATACACCACAGATACACAAATTGTTAATATATATCAAATTATACTTAATCTCTGAATATTTGATTGCATGAATAGTATACCTTAATAAAAAAATTTTTAAGTAAAGCTTGGCTAAATCTTTATAACTAAGGAGGCCTAAATTTAATAATTTCAGAAACTTATTCTAAGCAGTTTGCTGTCTGAAGTTAGACTCTTAATTTCTTTTTTTGCCACAGGTGTTATTTAGGAGATTATTTTTTTAATTGTTCTCAAATGGTGGAATTTTTATTACTTAAATTAAATCATTAATGTCTAGGTTTAATATATTATAGTAAAGAATACAAGTTTATAATTTCTACTATTGATATTTATAAAGATTTTCCCTTCAGAACTAACGTATGATGAATTTCTATAAAAGTTTTATTAACAATTTTAAAAAGGAAGCCTAAAATATCCAAATAGATATAAAAATAGAGAATTTAGAAATATCAAAATAGATAAATAAGATATAGAACCTTATAAAAATGAAAATTGAAAAGATATTTTTCATATTTTTAACATAATTTGTTACTATTAATTTGTTTATATTTTGAACAAATTTTGCACTACATATCTCAAGAGAATGTTATTTGGTCTGCTTAAACATATTTACATTTGAAATTGTACCCTTTACTAAAATAATTTTTTTATTTTAAACTTCTTGTATCATATTGCTTTAGATATGTTTCCTACAAACAGAATTTAGTTGAATTTCATAGAATTTTTAAAGCAATCTGAGAATGCAGGTCTTTTAATATGTAATTTATCTCAATTATTTACAGCTTTGACTGATATTTCAGATCTTTATTCTTTCATCTAGTTTCCTGTTTTCACTTTTCCTTACTGTTTTATGGAGGTTTTTTAGATAGAGTACATTCTTTTTAAAATTATTCTAATAATTACTTTACTTTTTCAAAAGCCTCTATTTCCTAACTCCTAGGATCAAGTATGAAATGGTATCTTTTATTTTTCCCTGCTCTAGACATGCCCTCACAAGTATTCCCAATCCACCCATTAATTTGCAAATTCCTTTACTATTAGATTATTAACAAATTAATTTATCCATTGTAAATCTTTTGATAATCATTTTTATATTTGCATTCAGCTCTATAAAGAGATTTACAATAACTAATTTTTAATAATTCTTTATTGTTGAAAGTATTACATATGCTCCCTTTTTCCCCCATTGACCCCCTCTATCCTCCCCCCCTCAGCCCCCACTGCTCCAGGCCTTCAGCACCCTATTGTCTTCATATATTCTTTCTGATTGGTATTTCGGGGTTTCAGGATATATTCCCAGAAGTGGGATCACTGGGTCAAAGGGCAGTTCCATTTTTAATTTTTTGAGGCAACTCCGTGCTGTTTTCCACGGTGGCTGCATCAATCTGCATTCTCACTCGCAGTGTACTAGGGTTCCCTTTTCTCCACATCCTCGCCAGCACTTGTCATTTGTTGATTTATTGATGGTAGCCATTCTGACAGATGTGAGGTGATACCTCATTGTCATTTTAATTTGCATCTGCCTGATCTGTGACTTTGAGCATTTTTTTTTTTTGTATGTTTCTTGGCCTTATGTACTTCCTCTTTGGAGAAGTGTCTATTTAGGTCCTTTGCCTGCTTTTTAATTGGATTATTTGCCTTCCTTTTCTTACGTTGTATGAGTTCCTTATATAGTTTGGATATTAATCCTTTATTAGATGTATTATTGCCAAATATGTGTTCCCATACAGTGGGCTCTCTTTTCCTTTTGTTGATGGTTTCTTTTGCTGTACAGAGCTTTTTATTTTGATGTAGTCCCATTTGTTTATTTGCTCTACTTTCCTCTGCCTTAGGAAATGTATTTGTAAACATGTTGCTACAAGAGATGTCTGGATTTTGCTGCCTATCGTTTCTTATAGGATTTTTTATGGTTTCATGACTTACATAAAATAACTATTTTTAAGCAGTGTTTTTCAGACTTTGTTCCATGGAATCTTCAGGTTCTGAAGAGGTACAGCACAGGTTACCTGTGGGAGGATTTCTTCCTTCTTCATACTCTCTTTAACCAGAGAATGATGACTGTATCTGTTTTATATTTTTAGTTTTCAAGAATGATATTCTCTAGATATGGAATTTAGTGACTAAAAAACATTTGATAAGCACTGATTTGGACATATCCCTAGTTAGTTGGTTTTAGACCTAAGACAAAGTTCTCCAATCAATCTTGGGCTTGTCCTTCAAGTAGCTGTTTCCAAGGAGGCGACATATTTTGAGGCCTTGCATATCTGAGATGTCTTTTTTTTTATTTCACAAGTTAAAGATAATTAATGCTGGATATAAAATAAGTTATAAACTTTTGTTCTCAAAACTCTGTATATAAGTCTCCATTTTACTTTAAATTTAAGCTTTCAGAGTAAAAACCAGAGAACAGTTAGACTTTTGTCATTTTTTAACCGTTTGACTGCTAAGGAGCGCTATCGCGCTCTTCTTATTTAAAACAAATTTATGTAAACAATTGGTATTTTTTAATTTTTGTTGTTGCAAAGCAATACAAGTGAGTTTATTGTATAAAAAGTGTTTTACATTTTTTCCCATACACACGCACTTAGTGCCGCAGTTTTGGCATATGTCCGAAAAAATACGTCAGCAGCCAAATGGTTAAAGGTAGTCTATTTCTTCTGCTTATATGCTTGTGAAAGTTTTTTCATATCTTAAAAATTAAAATTGTCGCAGGTTATAACCTGTGTGTGTCTTTTTGCATTGACTTGTCAGGAACACAATGATTTTTTTCAATATGGGCCTTACTCCTGCTCATGAATTTTTCCCATTAGTTTAACTGTCTTCTTCAGGAACACCAACTATCTATATATTTACTCTCTGGTCTTTAACATCCGTATTTTTTGTATCTATGTCAGAAGCCACACAGCTCCCTGAAATCCTCCGGTTTCTGGACTCTGCAGGAAACCATTTCAGAGATGGGCTCTTCCTCTGGATCTTCTAGATACTCTTTCTTCCTTTGCAGTAAAGTCTTTTTCACACATTCCATATGGTTTTTTCCCCCCACTCCTTTTTTATCTTTGAACAAGTGGAAATGTATTCATATTTGGTATTTGTCAAAAAAACAGGAGAGTTGAAGTACCTTTGGCTCCATTCAATTTATTGGATTCATGAGATGTGCACAGCATCTGCTCAAGCCCTGGTTCCCAGCATGACTTCCCCTAACGCACCCCTCTTCTACTGAGGTTCCACCTTGCTCCACCAGCACTGTCTAATCTCCTGGTACTAGGAACCTGCAATGTACATAAACATTTGTAATTCCCAGCATGCACTGCCCCGGGTTGTGGTGGTGGTGGTGGTAGTGATGGTGCTTTGGTTTTATTGTTGTTGTTTCTTTTTTTTTCTTTATTGATTAAAGTATTACATATGTGTCCTTATCCCCCCATTTCCCGCTCCACCCCTCCCACTCATGCCCTCGCCCGCCTGGTGTCTGTGTCCATTGGTTAGGCTTATATGCATGCATACAATTTGTTTCTGACCCAACCTAAACCTAAGAAGATTTACCTGCAAGAAATGTTCCCCTGAAAATGCAATCTACCTCCACCAGTCTTTCATCTCAGCCAAAGCTGACCTTGTGTTCTGGGAATCCAAGATCTTTTCTGAGAATTTTAATTTCTCTGGCTATAGAATGATGTGACAATACTCTGAACCTCACTTATCAACCCACATGGATAAAAGCCTACCCGCCCAGTTTTCCTGATAATGGAAAGACGATGGAGAGGACACGGTGACTTCCCTCCCGATTTTAAAGGGCTTCTGTGTCATGCAGTAAAGCTGACTTGGGTGCCATAGAAAAGACAGGTGGGTTTGTCTCAGACTTGCTCTATAGTTAGTATAGATTCTTCCCCAATTTTGAGATTACGCTGTCCATTGGTTTTATTTTTGTATTTAAATTATTATATTTTATCTTTGTCTTTATAGGCATTTTAGTAGGGATACTGGGAAAGACTTCACCAGGGATTTCTAGCCAGGCTACATTTTTAGCTGGAACTCCTACAGCTCCTTAGTGAATAATTAAAAGACGTCTGGGGAAGATATTCAGCAACTAAATCAATGCTGGAGATGATTATTCAGTAAAGATGTGAAATCTGGCTATCTCAATGTGAAAAGAGAGAAAATATTATTTTTCAGGAGCAAAGTAAAATTCCTAACAACTGACTAAGATTCCTTACAGAAATGATGACAAAGAATGGTACTCCCAAAATAAAAGGCTCATGCTGACAGCTCAAGTTGCTCTCCACCCAAGCAGAATTAAGAGTACCATTCTGCAGACTTGGGATTCATGTCGCCACATCGAGTCCGAGCTATAATGCAGGCAATGCTGTTTTGTAAAAAAGAACACCATGTGGTGGCCTTGCTAATCTTCTGGATGAGAATCAGTTGGAAGTTGGCAACACGTATTGACATGTCTCGGACTAAAAGGAGTTCTTAACATGACACTGCAGTATTCAGGGCTATCCAGAATTAATAAGAGATATATGGTAAATATAATGTGGAATACGGGCAACAATAAAACAGGTGAATACTAAGCACCTAGGTCAAATGATATTTTTAAAAACTGGATAGTTCAAATAAAACCCTGGAGGTAATAGGAGAACACAGTTAGTAGTTGGTATCTGAGTGGGATGTGGGGAAAATGCTGCTAGATGAGAGTCCATTTAAGATTGAGTCTTGTCATAAGTTTTAAAATGAATTTAGGTCAAGCTCTTTAGTTAAAGGCTAAAAAATAAAAACCTTAAATAAAGGAATGGGTAGATGGCTCACTCTGAGAATTGAAGCTGCTTCCACCAAGAATAAAATGTTCCCCCATGAGAAATATGAGCTCTCCATGTCTAGTGCCCTAAATAAAGGAGGCCCAATCACCTTTCTGAGGTCAATGCCAATATCCCCAACCTTCCAAGAGTTGAACAGTTCCAAGTTCTTCACCAGCCAAAGGAGCAGAATTTAACAAGGAAGAGCTTGCCTTCACCACACTGAAGTAAGGCTAAAACAGCAGCCTGTTTAACCTAAGTTCCAAAGTAAGAGGTGCCAAAAAGGGAGATAGGTACAGGGCTACAGAAGGGGGATGGGTACCGAGCAGCTGAGATTGGGATGAAATCGGGAGGTGGGCAAAATATTTTTTAAAAGCAGAACCTCAGTATTCTGGCAATACATGACAGGGAAACATCTTGTTTGAACTTGTCTGTCCTGTCCGTTCGATAGGAGGAGCCCCGCTAATCCTTGGATAAAATTATTTTAGAGCTGAAAGAGAATTTAGTCCAGCCCCCTCACTTGAGGACACTTAGGCCCCAGGAGATTAAAAGACTTGCTGGGCTCAAGTGGTAAATGAGTTGCAGGAGTAGAATTATAACCCCTGATGCTTTTATGATGTTCTTTCCACTACAACACCGATCTCCTCATGGCTCTTGTGGAAAGTCTAAGGGAGGCGGTGTGATGCAGTAGGAAGAGAACTATAACAACTCTAAGTTCTGGTCCTAGTCTTCACTCTCCTAGTGTGAATGACAGAATCCTAGAAGTCAAGACTCTATTTAGTTCAACTTGCCACCCAGAACGAGAAACCCTTATAATATCCCTGGGTGGGCAGCCAGGCTCTTGTGAACCCCTCTCAGGGGTAGATATCTGCTTCTCTGAAAACTCTATTCCGATCTCCAAGAAGAGGCTTTCATGTCTTCTCCATGATAACACTGCTCATTCAGCTCAGCAAGCATTCACTCACAGCCCCATACTCGCTAGATTCTGGAGCTGTGATCTTAAAATTATAAAGTTGACATTGAGGAACACATAATCTAGTTAGGGAGATTGTTCTTAATCACTATTAAATATGATAATGCATGCCTACAAGTGCCAAGCGCATGTAAACACTCAATAAATACCAGACGTTATTCTTATTAACTATTACATAACTCTTCTATCATGTTATGTTCAGGTGAAATTTCTACTTCCTTCAAGTGTGCAGCATAGAACATGGCAGCATAGGGGTCAGCAAACTTTTTCAGTGAAGGGCCAGACATTAAATATTTTAGTTTGTTCAAGCCATACATCTCTGTCACAACTATTCAACTCTGCAATTCTCGCATGAAAGCAGCCTTAGAGAATATGTAAATAAATGGATGTGGCTGCGTACAAATAACACTTGATTTATACAATAGAGATTTGGCTATATTTGACCCACAGGCCATGGTTTGCCAACTTCTGCACTAGATGTTCCACTATCCTTAGCACCTCCTTTAGTTTGTCAGCGGCCTCTTTGAAATGTGTCACTGAAAGCCAAGCACTGCTCTAAAGATGACAGAACCCATATAAAGTACAATAGGGTGATTAAATACCAGCAAATAGGACATTATAAGTCAATTACCGTGGTTCCAAGGTGATCACTTTTTAAAATAAGCAGAGTACTCATATTAATTTATTTTTAGTTTACAATGTGCTTTCAGAAATACTTTCATGCTTCATCCCGCTGCTGGCTTATATTAGTTTTGAGATCAACTAGCAATCCTGGGAGTAAGGATGTCATGTCTGGTTAAAACGGCAAAAGTAAGTGAAAGTCAGCATTCTGAAGACTGAGGAACCTCCAGTCCCTTCCCCAATCGGCTCTCAAAATTCTAAGAGAGACCGAAGTCTCTGAGCCCACACCGGTGTAAGAGATTAAAGGATTCCACTCTAGGGAAACAGGCCTAAAAAAAGATACTGGTGAGTGCCCTTGGCAGTGCCGGATCTGTCTCTTGCTTCAACAGTGTTTGGATGGAACAGACCCAGGGACGCCCCTTCTTCCAGCCTCCAGCCACTCTCCTACGTCTTATCCAGTCACCACCCTCAGAACCACTTCTGGGACCAGCCAACACACTGGGTTGTTTTTTTCTACCTCAACTCCTTATTGCCGAACAGCCATGAGCTCCCAAATTCGTCAGAATTATTCCACCGAGATGGAGGCTGCAGTCAACTGCCCGGCCAACCTGCATCTGCGGGCCTCGCACACCTACCTCTCTCTGGGCTTCTATTTCTCTGGAGGGTGTGGGCTGCTTCTTCTGTGAGTTGGTGGAGAACAATCTTAAGGGCGCTGAGCGTCTCTTAAAGTTACAAAACCAGCGCGGTGGTCGCATTCTCTCCCAGGGCATGCTGAAGCCTCCCCAAGGTGAGTGGGCAAAACTCAGGGCACCACGGAAGACGCCCTGGCCTTGGAGAGGAGCCCGAGCCAGGCCCTTTTGGAGCTGCAGGCCCTCATCCCTGTGGCTTCCTGGAGAATCACTTCCTGGGTGAGGAGGTGAAACTCACCAGGAAGATGGGCTACACCTGACTCACCTCCGCAGGCTGGCTGGCCCCCTGGCTGGGCTGGGCAAGTAACTCTCAAAGGCTCACCCTCAAGTGCAACAAGGAGCCTTTGGAGCCCAGAGAACTTTGAGAGGCCCCTCTGCATTCCCCTGGTGTCTGGCTTTTACCTGAGTCTCTCCCCAAAACTACTAGCCATTCTTTTAACTGCCCTGAAGCCATCTCCCATGCATTGGACCAAATGAAACAATAAAGGTTTTTGCAGGGAGGGAAAAAAGATACTGGCATTTGAGAATCCCCAACTAATGTGCTGGGTTCTTTCTGAGTGGATACTAAAGTTCACGCCAGCAACAGACGACAAGGATCACTAGTCATTTCAGAGATATCTCTAATCAGTTTTTAAGACAGAGACCAATAAAAACATGCCCCCCAAACAGTCCAAAGAACTAGAAATAATACAAGGAATTTAAAAAGAAAACCTCCCCCCCTCCAAAATCTATAATTAATATCTTCAGAGAGATCTTTTAAATCCTATTAGGATGAATATGTAGGATGCCATGAAAACAAATAATATTCAGAGAATAAGAAAAAAGTTCTTGGTATTTAAAAATATGACAAAAGGAAAAAGTAAATATAAATATTGAAAGATAAAATTGAGCAAATCCTCCAGAAAGCAGAACAAAAAGAAAAAGTGAGAGTATCAGTAGAGAAGATCTAACATTTAACTAATAGGAATTCCAAAAAGAACAAATACATAATGAAGGAGAGGACACTAACAACACAGGCAAATTTCCTAGAACTGAAGGAAATTAGGTCCCCAGTTCAAATGGTCCCCCAGAGCACGGACAGTGCGCTTAGCACCTTAGCACTACAAGTGTCAGAAGTTATTCAGCAGCTCATCTTTACTGACCGGGGCTAGGCCCTGGTGACCCAATAGCAAACAGGAAAGACGCAATCCCTGACTTCGGAAATTTATAGGCTATCGAGGATCAGTCCTCTTCACGTATCCACCAAAGACTCCGCTAAAAGACACCATTTTCTCCAGACTAAAAGTGTTTGGCTCTTAGTAAATCATGGACCCGGTCCAGGTGATCGTGCTGCCCGATAGTGACTAACAGACCCACTCCCAGCCCCGGTGGCGGGTAAAAACTTAACTTTCCCACCCAAGGGCTTTCACAAAGCAATTTCATTGATTTGTTGAAGGAAATTTAATGAGGCTCTTCCAGAAGCCAGGTCCCTCTCTGCTAGGCAATGGTGGTGTTCAATGTTTGTTGGAAAATGAATGAAGGGAAACAAGTACC
>NW_006286678.1:1731848-1733750 GCF_000327345.1 Myotis davidii | reverse complement strand
GAAACAGGTTGTATGTGAATGTTTATACTTTCTTGCTGCCGTCCACTCTGACAACTGGCTTCTCCAGAGTTGGCTTACTAGTAGAAGCCATGTCAACAACAAGTGATGTACATATGCCTTCTCTAATCCCTTTTGAAAAATAATGGGGGGAGGGGTGTTGATAGATATATAAAATGCAAGAAAATGAGGCTAGATATATAAAATTCAGTTTAGTGTGTTACTGGTCTTTTTCAGACATTAGTTCTCTTCACAACCCTGTTTAATCCTCTTTACAACTTTGACCATTTATGTGCAAAGTTCAGAAGGGTTTAAAAAGTAGGGAAGGGTACTAGAGTCATGCCTGGTTCCTCTGACCCAAGTCACAAATTCTTCTTTCTATTGGACAGACTTACTTGTATACTGAATGATTCTCTTAAACTCCTCTCAAAAGAAACAAAAACATATTAAGCAACATCTACCATAAAATCACCTCCAAAATTAATCATTCATAATTATGAATCACAAATCAATCTCAGAATTGACACAATGGATATTGCCAGGAAGCCTATATGAAATATCAAGACCCTAACATGAGAAAAGACAACAAACAAAGCTCAATGGCCTGGGGGTATGGGGCTTAGATACCAGCCATAATTCTGTCTTATCTTGGGGTCAAATCAAATAACCTCCCTGGATTTACTGGTCATTATTATAAAATGAGAGAATGAAACTAAACAGGACTGAATTCCCTTTCAGATGTAAGTATTACTTCTGAAAAAGGAGGACTTGAATTTAGTACCTATTTAACTACACTTTATTAAGTAATTAATAAACATGAAAAATTGTTTAAACTCACTAGTAATCAAAAACACAAATTAAATCAAGAGGCCAATTTGC
Organism: Myotis davidii; assembly: GCF_000327345.1. NCBI lineage: Eukaryota > Metazoa > Chordata > Mammalia > Chiroptera > Vespertilionidae > Myotis > Myotis davidii. The sequence continues at coordinate 1,732,874 of NW_006286678.1, read as the reverse complement.
CTAACAAATTAGCAAATATTTTTAACTTTTTAATATTTCTTTAAGATCTAGGTAATAATTGTTTCCTGGAGGAAAACTAGAAATAGAGCTATGGTAGAGACCATCACCCATAATCTAACCAGTCAAAAATAACTACTATTAACATTTTAATGTATGTCTTTCAAAAGCAACATACTGCTATGCTTTTGGTGTACTCCCAAAAGAAGTAACATATTGTGAATATCTTTCCATTTCAATGTAAATTTATACCATCCTTTTATGTGGTTGTATCATCATTTATTTAAACAATTCCCTAGTACTAGACATTATTAGTTGCTATTTTGCTATTATAACCAGTGCATCCTTGGGTTGGTTACAGCTTGTCTGACTGTTTCCTCAGGCTAAATTCCATTAAGTAGAATGTCTGCTATGCACATATGTAAGGCTTGTGGCAACTTTTGCCAGACTGTCTTCAGAACTACATTTCACTCTCCAGCAGCCCCATGTAAGATTGCGTATTTCCCATACCTTCGCCAACACTGGGTGTAATAATCTTAACATTTACCAAACTGACAGGTAACCAGTTTAACTGGAGTTCTCTCTTTACTTGTGAGTTAGTTTTTCATACATGGCTATCCTACATTTTTAATTATTTATTTTTTTATGATGGTTATATCCTTTGCCAGTTTTTCTGTTGGGAAGTTCATGGCTGGTGAATTGGAAAGTATCGTGTTCCCTTGGAATTCTTCCTATGAGGAATAAGTGAAGGAAGAGAAGTTTCTCTTAACCTGGGGAAAAGAAGACTCTGGTGGGCCCGGCTAGCATGGCTCAGTGGTTGAGCGTCAACCTATGAACCAGGAGGTCGAGGTTCAATTCCCAGTCAGGGCACATGCCTGAGTTACAGGCTCGATCCCCAAAGTGGGGCATGCAAGAGGCAGCTGATCAATGATTCTCTCTCATCATTGATGTTTCTCTCTCTCTATCCCTCTCCCTCCTTCTCTGAAATAAATAAAAAAGTGTTTTGTTAAGTGTGCAGGTAGATAGACA
>NW_006286678.1:1729348-1731049 GCF_000327345.1 Myotis davidii | reverse complement strand
GATTGCTGCATGTTGAAGAGAAAATGGCTGCTAACCCAGCCACAGTGCTAAAATCTGGTGAGTGAACAGGGACAGAGTAAGTCCCTGGGAACTAAGGAACTGAAATAGAAGTCAGAGTGATACAGTGTTTGAAGGAAACTGAATTTAATTCCAAACTGGAAAAGACTGAGACACTGTATCACAATAAAACCATTCAATTTGTTCCAGTAATTTTCTTAACAATTCTCACTCATTCAACAAGTATTTATTGAACAACTATTCACTGCCAAGCTCTGTAGAGGTGTTAGAAAAACTGCAAAGAACAAAATAGCTGACAATACAGCCATCATAAAGCTTATATTCTAGAGATTATTAGCATTTTACTATACATTCAACACAACCATACTGAGACTACAAAGAGTGACCTTAGTCAATTATTCTGGGGTATCTGGCTGGTGCAGCTCAGTGGTTGAGATCACCTATGAACCAGGAAGTCACGGTTTCGATTCCTGGTCAGGGTACATGTCCGGATTGCTGGCTTAGACCCCAGTATGGGGCATGCAGGAGGCCACCGATCAATGATTCTCTCTCATCATTGTTTCTCTCTCTCTCTGCCTCTCCCTTCCTCTCTGAAATCAATAAAAATATATATTTTTTAAAAAGACTCAGGGTACATATGATTATAAACTATAGGTATCTGAAGAATTGCTCTTGATTCAAGAGACTGTACAGGATGCAGAATGCAGACTCATACATTAGGTGTTAAAATAGGACAACCAAATAACATGAGAGGTCTTAAGCAAGTCTGGGTATCATTTGAAGGTGATCTCCCATCCATGGAATTCTATCCATTCCACCCCAAAGCATAGCAGGGGTCCATGGGTTCAGTGTCCAGGCTCATTATTATGCCAGCCCTTCACAACTAGTCCATCAAATCAGGATTGAGTGGAAGTGAATTACTGTATTCAGGAGATGTGTAGTCATGGAAAAACTGTGGTCAGTTTTTCCTAACTGTGGTCATCCTACTTCTTATCACAGAATTCCTCAAGATTATACAGGACAAAGAAACCTTAACCACAAATTTTTGTCAGTGTGTTTTCAGAGGTCTCCGGCTCCAGTTTTAAGAGGAAGTATATCCCTTTAAGCCAGGGGTCCTCAAACTATGGCCCGTGGGCCACATGCAAATACAAATATTGTATTTGTCCCCATTTTGTTTTTTTACTTCAAAATAAGATATGTGCAGTGTGCATAGGAATTTGTTCATGGTTTTTTTTTAAACTATAGTCCAGCCCTCCAACAGTGTGAGGGACAGTGAACTGGCCCCCTGTTTAAAAAGTTTGAGGACCCCTGCTTTAAGCTATAATTCAATTCTAAGTACAAGGGTAAGTTCAGACTCTCAGATAATGGCAGGCAACTTCATGCCTGTCTTCTTGCTCTGATTACAACTCCTAAAAGTGCACCTCTTTGGAGGGCAGGCTATGCAGTGGTCTTCAGCACCTACTATTAATTCTTACGGCAGAATAATTACCCCCAGGCAAGGGTCCTCAAGGTATCCTGGACCCAATACCCAAGGTAACAGGGGAAGTTGGGAATTCAAATATGAACAGCTCCATCTCATTTACCAGCCCTTGCTCTAGACCAGAGGTGGGCAACCTTTTTGTGAGTGCGTGCCAAAACCAGCAAAATCTCTGACTCAAAATTCTTCTGCGTGCCAACCCTAAT
>NW_006286678.1:1727759-1729148 GCF_000327345.1 Myotis davidii | reverse complement strand
AATTCATCACTGAGAACAAAGATTCACAAGCGTATGTGGATGAAACCAAAACACTGGTCAGATCTAGGAAGGCAGGGAGAGTTAAGGCAGAGGCATAGAAATTATTCTTCCCCTCTCATCAATCCATGTCTATGCTCTTTAAGATAACTTGTTATGTAAAATTATTTATTTATCTAAGATGCACCTACACTGAATTTATCTGAAAAATAAAAAAGTCGATATTAAGAAAAAAAATTGTAAATGGAAGATTATAAGAGAGGGTTTCACGTGCCAGCAAAAGTTACTGGCGTGCCATGTTTGGCACGCGTGCCAGGGGTTGTCCACCCCTGCTCTAGACTCTTGCCACTCACGAGTTCTACTTTCATCCTCCCTTTTGCAGAAAAGTTTCTTGAATACATCCACACTCATTGTTTCCACTTCTTCACTCCCTCATTCTCCCTACAACCCTTGTAATCTGGATTCTACTCCCTCCAATGCACTAAAATTGATTCAGCAAAGTCATCAGTGCTGTCATATGACAGTTTTCAGTCCTTTCCTTTCTATGTTTTTCTCTTGCAATGACTCTGCTGACTTCTCCATCTTTCTTGGAACATCTTCTTCAATCAATTTCTTTGATACCACTTTCTTACAGCTCCTGTCAAACTTCTCTTTCTTCTGCTCCCTGGAAAGGGCCTGGGTTTGGTACTGGAGGGACCAGGGTTGGGTACCCAATCCATTCCTGTGCCACACTATCAGCACCATGGCATGCATGGCAGGAGAACAATGGACACTGAGTCTTGGTCCACAATCCTCTTGGCCATTCCCACCCGGGTACTCAGTATTGTGGCACAGAGGTTTAAAGACCCTTGGGGGCAACCAACCCGTCTGCATGATTTTGGGCAGCAGGCTGTGGATAGAGGAAATGAATGGCTCCACTTCCCTAATCCAGCTTTAATTAGGGCTTGATGCGGAAATTCCACTTTGATAGAAGGAAAAACCGTGGGGCAGGGCCTGCACTTGCCAACAAACATCCTCTTTCCTGGAAGTACTCTTTCAGACAGCTGTATGGGACCGGGGAGGAAAATCCTCTCTCTTCCTTCTTTCAACCTTCCTCAGTTCGGCTTAAATTTGTCTCTTTCGGCCAGCTCAAGGCACCCTCCAAACAGAAGCCATAAAACATGAAATGTGTTATTTCGGTAATTCCTCATACAAGTTAAGTGCTCTGATGTTTGCATTTAAAATTGGCATTGCAGAAAGAAAGTCAGTCCCCCTCCCCCCACTCAAAAAAAACTATTGTATTATTCCATTTATATTAAATGTCCAGAATAGATACAACTATAGAGACAGAAAGTAGATTGGTGGTTACCTAGGGCTTGGGAAGCGGGTAATTGAGACTGGTAATGGGTAGGG
>NW_006286678.1:1722666-1727430 GCF_000327345.1 Myotis davidii | reverse complement strand
TTTCCTTATTGGTTTGTAGGAGTTCTTTATATATTCTGGATATTAATTCTTTGGGTTATATGGGTTCAAATAGCTTATCAAAAATCATACTGTCTGATAACATCAAAAGTTGACAAGTGTGTAAAAAAAAACAGAATTTTTACACATTGCTGGTGGGGGTGTAATCTGGTAAAACCACTCTGGAAAATCATTTGGAACTACCTATGTATTTGAAGGGTACATACCCTATGACCCACCAGTGTCACTCCTACATATACATCATAAAGAAACTTTTGGGAATGAAGAGTACAGGGTAGGGGATATAGTCAATAATATTGTAATGACTATGCATGGTGACAGGTGGGTACTGGAAATATTGGGGGAATCATTTTGTGAAGTATATGATTATCTAACCACTATGCTGTACACCTGAAACTAATACAAAATAATATTGAATGTTAAATTTAAAAAGAAACTTTTGAACAATTGTAAGAGGAAGTATATATTACGGTGTTCTTTAAACTATCATTTATAATGGGGAAAAACTGGAATAAATCCAAATATTCATCATGGATACTAAGTTGTGGGCATATTCATATAATGAAATACTTTACAGCCATGCAAATCAATACAATATAACCCACAATGACATGAAATAAATAGGTGCTTAATATTAGGTGAAAAAAAATCACAGAAAAATCATCTGGTATAAGGCTATTTAAATATAGGTTAAGATAGTCATGAAAATACATGTTGTTTATATAATAAAATCATAAAGAAAATCAAGGGTACAATAAACACAAGATTTAAGATGGTGATCATGTGACCTCTGGGAGGTAAGAAAGAGGATGAGACAGATAGAGGCAAATGGGGAACTTCAAGCTTATTGGTAATGTTCTTTATCTTAAACTGAATGATAGGCAGATGGGTGTTATTTGTTGATTTTTTAATAACTTATATGTAATTTATAATTTTTTTGTATATCAACATTGAATGGATATCTACTAATGTGAAGATACATATTTATTGAAATGATCATTACAAATTATATCATGTAGCAACATAGAAACATGCTTCTGATATGGTACTTAAAAATTAGAGTAGAACTTGTATATCAAAAGCTATGATTTCAACTACACACATGTTATAATTATAAGTGGATGAAAACTAAATATAAGCGAGAGAAAAGAAAAGACACTTGATTTTTTAGTTTAATTTTTCTTCTTTATTTCCATTAATGTGGTCATAATTCTGTGCCAATAATAAAATGATATAATTAAAACAGAAAATCGATGCTCTAAACAAATATTCATTAAAGTTATTGGGACCATATGCCAGACAACGAAGACACTACCCTTCTCAATTGCAAAGTATTCAAAGGAAAAAATCAATGTCATGATTGCTGCATTTGTGAATCTTGCTTTATGTAGCGACCAAAACACACCTCATCAGCCTTCTTCATCCATGTCACCTTTGACCATAATCCTGACAGCCACAGAAACGCGGTACCCTGACAGCTGAGAAAGGACACTGCCCCAAAACCTTTCCTAAGGCAAACTCTGCAACCCAATGACCTCATTTCGTGAAAGACAGAAGAGAAAGTTTATGACCAACTTACTCCTTGTTATCAAGAGACTAAGAAAGTGGAATATGATTTCAGAAAACTGCATCAGTTTCTATTTGATTTGCAGTCAAACCCATCTTTACTATTCTGCATTTAAGTAGCATGAATAATCCAAGGTCATCAGAAACACTTTATCTCAATCATATTACGAAATAATCTAAGTGTTTCCCAAAGAGATATTTAAAAAAGCTTGAGGAGCATTAATACTTACAGCTGTATCTGTCCAAATAGCTAAAGTTTGCAAAAACAAAATAGAAAATAAAGTACAAATGAGTGATGGTGTTTTAATGACTTTAAATCATAACTAAAGTGTTCATACCGTCAAACTTAGGAGAAAAAAATCACTACTGCTATATTGAAGTTAAGAATAAATTAGAGGCATGTAAAAGTCTGGAATAACAATATGCTATAAAAATTACTGATATAAAAATATGCCATTTAACAAATTTGATACTACAGAGACATAAAATTCTACATAGAGTCTGGAAGCAACCATGTGAACATAAGGGATAGCTGGGGTGATGCCAACATGGTTAATTCAGAAAGAAGCTCACATTTATAACTGGTTAGATTTAATTTCTGTTTTGAAGATAAATTACAATGCCAGAAATCTATATGCTTCAGAAATTTTTCTACTGGTATTTAAAGGCAAAAACTGGACAATATAAAAATATATTTTCAGTAAACATCTTCCCTCTACTCTCTCCCAAATCTCATGAACATCTCGGTTCACACAGATGGATGCACACACTCACACACATTTATATACACACCTCCAAATCTAGAATTTCAGTAATGAGTAATTCTTGGTTACCAATTACATACAATGCAATATATAGATTAAAAAACATTGTAATTGTTTAAAAACCAATTGTATAATTTTGGCGTTCAGAGATTTTTTAAAGAAATTGATTTAGAAAAAGTTGGAAAAGAAGCCCAAGCTGATTGACAGTTTGGAGTTTGTGTTTCCTCCATCTGATCATAGCCAAAATGCAAATATGATTAAGTTCTGAGAGACAGGAATCTGCAAAGTGTCTGCCGCTTACTAGCATCTTTCCTCTAGGTACCATCCCGCCAGGGCATGAAGGTTTCAAGGGTGGCTTTGTAGCTTGTTGCCTCACAAACCCCTTGGATTAGGAAAGGGAAAATAATCGTTATTCCATGCTCCAAATCTGATGCGGTGGTGGAGTCCGCAAGATAGGGTGTCGAGTTTATGTCTGAGATCAATGGGGAAAAGAACTGAAATGGACTGTTTGCCATGGGCACACAAGGAAAAAATGGTGGCAGAGGTGCCACGTGGTTACCATCTTTGCCTTAAACAAATTCTACAATCACCTACATCATTAGGAGATAAGACATGCACACATGTACACACCCTACAAGTGCATGTCCTTAGTCTATTAATAAAAATTGCATAAATATAAACCCATTTTGTATAATCATTCAACAAAGTCATTCAACAGTTCATTTAGAAAACCCATTTACAAACTGAATCATAATTATACGTACTACACATTGCTCTTGGTACCTGAAATATAGAATAAGAACTGACTCAGCCCTAGCCTGTTCGGCTCAGCGGATAGAGCATTCTGGTCAAGGGCATGTACCTTGGTCGCAGGCTCCTCCCTAGCCTGGGCCCTGGCCAGGGCTACTGCAGGAGGCAACCAATCAATGTGTTTCTCTCACATTGATGTTTCTCTCTGTCTTTCCCTCTCTCTTCCACTCTCCCTAAAAACCAATGGAAAAAGATCCTCAGGTGAGGATTAACAACAAGAAAAGAATAACTGGTTCATGCTCCCAACAAACTCACAAGCTAGACTACAAGATGTAAAAATCATCATCATACCCGATGCCAGTGGAGGGATGGACCAAGTATTAAGGAGACAGATCGGCATTTGTCAGGTGAGTTGGCCAAGGCCTTCCATTCATCAGTCAATAAACAGACAGGGTGTTTGAGTTGTGCCAGGATCTGTGCAAGTTACTGGGGATAGAAATAAATGCCAGGTCATACCCTCCAGGAGCTGTGATCTGGAGGTTTAGAGGCAGATGAGTTAGATCCCATAAAGAAACAGACTTGAATGGTAATAGGAGTTGGAACGGTAACAGGGATTGCAATTCAAATTACAAAAAGTTATTTTACAGAGTGAAGAATACCTTCGTAAATCACCCTCTTGGGAGTTCTCTTTCCACTGAGGATATAAAAAGCTGGTAACAGCTCAGTCCAACCTTAACAACAATAAAAAGCTGGATAGACTCATATTATAACTTCTTCTGAACCATCAGAGAGTTACAGTCCCCTGACAACCAAGGAGCCTAAATTTTCAGGAAAGGTGGGACTTTCCAAGGAGCCAGGAAAATGGAGGAAGCAACACTGGGTGCCATACTGGTGGCTAATAAGAATTCAGCTAAATTTTTAACTAATTACAAAAGATCTAGCTTTTGCCTTTCTCAATTCATGTCAGCTATACTGTAACTATTTAAAAATAATAAACTTGAATAGAAAGGCACCAGCTTATTTGGGCTCAGGAATCATTGTTTTTTTCAACCCTGGCAAGCCTTACATTTCTAGATTCTCTCTATTCCCTCTGTTTCTGCTCTCAAACCAGCTAATTCTTGCCTGAGCTCATCTCATTCCTGAAAGATGTTGCTATAAGCAGCAAGTAAAAGCCAATACACATTAACACTCTGGCTCTTTATAACAACCTCCCCTGGAGTACTCACATGAGAATCAAATAAGTCATCTTGTATTCACTGAACACACACACAAAAAGTCTTCAAGTGGTGAAAATGCTTATTGTGGGACTTCTACACTAATTCATAAACCTCTGTATACCTAAGAATCTTAACCCATTTCTATTTTAAAACCATTACAACACTTAGAAAAGAAAACAGGACTAGAAACAGAATAGATTCCAGAAAGAAACCTATACACATACAGTCAAATGACTTTTGATAAGGCGCCAAAGCAATTTAGTGAAAAAAAGTGAAATTTCTTCAACAACTGGATTAGAATAACTGGATATCCATAGCGAAAGAGAGAGGAGAGAGGAGAGGAGAGGGGAAGGAAGGGGGAGGAGAGGGGAAGGGAGTGAAGGGGAGGAGACAGGAGGTGAAGGGAGGGGAGGGGAGGAGATGGGGGAGGGGAGGAGGGGAGAGGGGAG
>NW_006286678.1:1698128-1722514 GCF_000327345.1 Myotis davidii | reverse complement strand
GGAGGAGAGGAGAGGGGAGGGGAGAAGTATCTTCATTCTTCCCTCACATCATACACAAAAATCAATTTGAGAATTAAATGTAAAGGTAAAACAATGTAATAATAAAGTTAGGGGGGAAACTTAGGAGAAAATCTTTACAACCTTGCCGTAGGCAAAAACTTTTCAAAAAGGACAGAGAAAGCATGAACCATAAGAGGAAAACATTGACAAAATTTTAATACATCAAAACTACAAAGTGCCTGTTCATTGAAAACACTATTAAGAAAGTAAAAAGGCATGTCACAGACTGGGAAAAAATATTCACAATACACATATCTAACAAATGTCCAGACCAAGAAATCCTATAAATCAATAATAAAAAGACAAAGAACTCAATTTTTCAAATGGGCATAGGACTTAGACAGCTCACAAAGAAGTTATACAAATGGCCAATAAGCACATGTAAAAGTAGTCAACATCATTAGTCATCAGGTTCCTACATAGTAAAATATAATGAGATACACACACACACACACACACACACACACACAGCACCAAATGTTGGAAAGGATGTGGAACAACTCAAAGTTTCACTTTTTCTGGTGGAATATATAATGGTACAACTACTTTGAGAAAATGTATAGCAATTTCTTACAGAATTACACATACATCTGACCTATGACCCAGAAATTCGATTCACAGATATTTTCCCAAGAGAAATGAAAATCTATGTTTATAGAAATGTCTGTTTATGGAAAGCTTTATATAAGAATTTGCATAGAAATTTTATTCAGAATAGCCAAAATCTGGAGACAATCCAGATGTGCATCAGAGGGAAAAAGAGTTTTTTAAAACTGTGGTGTATTCAAAGAATGGAATACTAACTACTCAGCAATAAAAACAAATGAACTACTGGTACACACAACATAAATGAATCTCTAAAATATACTCAATAAAAGAAACAAAGTACAAAAGAGCACATACATGATTCCACTCATAAGAAATTCTAGAATAGATAGAACTAAGGTATAAACTAAAGTCGATCAGTAGTTGAAGGGTAACTATGGGAATTGACTGGGGGCATGTGGGAACATAATGGGCTGATGAAAATATTTTATCTTAATATGCAGTTGTCAAAACTAATGAACTTAAAGATCTGAGCATTTCACAGTACAGCCGTCCTGCTTATCCACAGTATCACTTTCTGTGGTTACCAACAGTCAACCAAGATCTGAAAATTCAAATGGAAAATTCCAGGAATAGAAAGTTCATAAGTTTTAAACTGTATGCCACCCCAATCTATCCTACCTGGTACCTGATTTATTTATCCCTTGCAGCAGTGGGGAACATCCAGCACAGGCCCTTGAAATCATTTGGTCTGGCCCTACCAAGGCATTATTTTACCAAATATAGCTGGCTAATTTTTAAATTGATAATTTTGTGTGGCTCGTGAATGATGTTATAAATATCCAAATGGCCCAAGGTTCCCCACCCTTGGTGCAGAGTATCCACTGTATAGGCTACCTGCCCTTTAGTCACTTGGTAGCCATCTGGGTTGTTAGATGGACTGTCATGGCATCACAGTGCTTGTGTTCAAGTCAGCCTTATTTTACTTAATATTGGCCCTCATCATGCCTTACCTTAAACCACAAGATCCCCATGGTGTTTGTAGTTGGAAAGCGAAACTAGGTGGCCATTCCTTCCGCTACACCAGATTACAGTAGCACTCCCTTCATCCTGTATTTCATCAGCTTTTGTAATTCCTGGAAATAAAGCACTTTCTATTTTTACAAAAATAAATAAGTAAATAAATAAATAAGCAATTTTTTCCTAGAATCTTAGAATTAAAAGAGATCTTTGATACCATTTAGATCACATAAATCCTAATCAAATACAATAATATCTACTCTAATATGTCTCAATTTAGACATTTCCAGTGATAGTGTTATCAGTGGGGTGCCCACTGTATCCCCATCTGTTATTGGTAGAAGTGGAATTCTTGGGGTGCCACAGGAACAAGAATTTCCTGAGGCCCCCCCATAGGAGGATGAGGTATAATGGAAAGCTTTATTGATGATATGACATTAGGGGAGTTCCTCTCCAAGGTCCCATCTCCTTCCTTCTAGCCATGGAAAAAGTTCAGCTGTATCTTTAATAGGATTAAAGTCACTGTCCAGAGTTTCAGCTCCATATTAAAGCACAATCCAGCCCAGCATCTGGCTAGCTTAGCTTGTGTTCCCAGCTGCAGTCCATTGCATGTGGGGTCTGCATGGCCCATGGCCACATGGCGGGCAAGTGCAGGTCATGGAGCAAGCAAGAAAAATAGAAGTGAAAGAGCAAACAAGAGGGCAAGAGCTCTTTGTATGAGTTATAAGTAGGCACTTAATCAATTAAGCCTTTAAGATTTCACGTGCTTGTAGTGTTTCCACACCCTAGCCAATTATCTTTTACTCTAGGTTAGGCTGACAGGCAAGCAACTTCCCTACATCACTCCAACTTCATTGCGCATGCACCCATCTTCCCCTTTATTGGACCCCTTTCCCCCGTGATTTGCAGGGAATAGACTGGTGGTTCCCTGGGGGCTGTGAAATTGTAGCTTCCTGGTGAAGCTGCCAGATGACCATGCTTATCATGTCTGGCCTTCCCTTTGCTTCCTTCCTATTATTAATATTAATAAACTAGCTAGCTACGATGGTAACAATAGGAAACCCACTGTCTAGGAAGATAACCCGTTAATAGACCAATCCTAATTTCCACTTTAGAGCACATAATACCCCACACCCTGATTTCACAGTTTATGAAACTGGGGCTTGTAGAGTGGAGAAATTTGATATCTTACAGTAATTTAGAGGCAGAGCTAGACCGGGCTTCTGCCCTCTCTCTGCAAGTAACAGAAAGTAAAAACACGTTTGTACCCTACCTTTTATTCCTACTCTTTGCTTCTGGTTCTGTCTCCAGAGCAACAGGGACTCTGTCTAATTTCTTTTCCACATGACAGCCCTTTAGATGTTTCAAGGAAGCTTTATTTCATCTCCTGAGTCTTTTTCCAAAAAGAACTCATTCTCTCTATCCCAGTCCATTCAATTTTTCTTCATTTGGCATGAGTCTATACTCTTCACCACCTTCAGCACTCAATTTCCCACAGGTTGGAGACACCTTTCTTAATCAGGAACACCCAGGACTGAATAAAATCCCAGCAGTAAAGAACACAGTGGGCCATGAGCTTCCCTTGATCTTGATAGCTCTCTTCTTTAATTGTACTCAGTCTTACCTTTCTAGCAACCAGATCACATTGTTGAATCTGTTATAATAGTTAGTAATTGAGTACTAACTATGTCCCAGGCATTGCCCTAAGTACCTTACATGAGTTTAATTCTTATAAAAATGCCAACAATATTAGTTGTGACTAATATCATCCTCATCTTCCAGGTAAGGAAAATAAAACACAGATTTTAAGAAACATACCCTCGATCACACTCCTAGTAAGTGGCAGAGCCAGGATTCTAATCTAGGCAAATGTCTCCAAAGCCTGAACTCTTAACGGCATGCCACAAATGACAATGAAAAATAAGCGTCTTTATCAAAAATTGTTGATAATGTTCACTGCTGTGAAGGGAGATCTCTCACAACCTGTGAAATAAGATATTTTGCATTCATCCCTATTAATTTTAAAATTGTGAGTTTTGGTTTCTCCTTCTTTAAAACTTGCACTTTATAATTCAATATATTAGCTATTTTTCCCCAGGTTGTGTCATCTTCAAATCTGATAATAGCTTTCTAGCTTTTCAGTTAAGTTGTTGAATAAAAATTACAACTAGCAAAGGGCCTAGATATGTAAAAACTTGTTTGGCAGCAAAAAATAACCTAAGGGTTGACCCTTCTTTGCTCTTGTTTAGCCAGTTAGAAAGCTACATGATAATTCTATATTCTGGCCTATATTTCTTCATCTTGTCATAAAAATTGGGATATATCAAGACAGAATTTCCTAAACCTCTGTGCCTAGAATGCTTTCAAAAATAGAAATGAAGCTAGTAAGGTCCAACTTGTTCTTTGGGAATCCATGTTACCTCTAAATTATTACAACTTTTGGTAAATATATGAAAGCTCATCTTTTTAATGCTCTATTTTAGAAATGGTGGCTGAAGTTGTCATCAAGGCTGCCGATCTATGGTCTCCAATATGTATCTTTTGCCCTTTTTGAGGTTGTTTGGAACTAGTTATGGCTTTCTCACTCCACATCCACTCTCAAACAAAAGTTTCCAACAGTGCTATCTAAAGACATATGCACATTCTTTTAGTATCATGAGCAGTTGGTTATCTGAACTTAGGAAATGGAACGTATTTTCACAACTTCAGACTCTTACATCCAATTGCCTCCTTTACATCTTCATTCAGACATCTACGAGGCATTTGCAATTTAATGTTTCCAATGAAGCTTCTACTTTTCACCCCATTCCAAAACCTGCTCCTCTCACAGTCTTCCCCATCTCAATAAATGGCTAGGTCACAAACCTTGAAGTCACCTTTGACTCTTCTCCTCTTATATTCTACTAGTGGCCCGTTGCACGAAGATTCATGCAATAGGCCTTCCTTCCCCTGGCTGCTGGCACCAGTTCTCCTCCAGCACCTGGGACCCAGGCCTTTGGTCTGGCCGCAGTAGTGAGGCTTGGCTTCTCCCCTCCGGCTGCTCCCAACCCCTCTTTTTTTTTTTTTCCAGCTCCTTAAGTGGAGCCCAGGCCCCCTGCCCCTCCTTGAGCAGAGTCCAAGGCCGGCAGGAAGCTTGGCTTCCTCCATTGCCGGGAGCAACCTAAGCCTCCTGCTTGCTCCAGCTTCGTGGCCACCGCCATCTTCAGTCATCTTCCCTCCATGCCTGTGTATGCAAATTAACCGCCACCTTTGTTGGGTTAATTTGCATAGCTGCTCTGATGGGCTGGTGGGTGTAGCGGAGTGACGGGGTGATGGTTAATTTGCATGTTTCTCTTGTATTAGTGTAGATAAGCAATCCATTAGCAAATCTTATGGGCCTTGTCCCTCCCCCAATTTATCCAGAATCCAACAATACTTCTCAACCCCTCGATCACTACATTCTAATCCAAGCCACCTTCATCTTTCTTCTGGATTATTGCACTTTCCTCCTAATTGGTGTCTCTACTTTCACCCTTATTCCATGGAGAAGATGCTATTGGCTCACTCAATCAGACCCTCTGAAAACCCTTTTATCAATTGGTTGGTGAGCCCCTTGCCCAGCTGCTGTAAGTGGTCAGTGATAATTGCACTTGGGCAATGGAAACCACTACACCTGGAAAGGCCTGGGATTTACACCATCCATCCCTTTCCCTGAGAGACTTCATCCAATAACCAGGGTGAAGGTAAAAAGCCCCTCTCCCTCATCTCAAGTGGGGAAAAAAACTCTACAGTGTAATTTATGCTCCAGAGCTTCCCATGAGATCAGGATGAATTTTTGCCATTCTCCTCTTCTACCTGCTTCTTTTACTCTCCCCCATTTTATCCATAAAGCACACACACATCTCCCTCTCAGGCTCTACTGCTGGGAACTCAGCCTAACACTATCCCCATACAGCAGTCACAGTGATCCTGTTAAAAAGTTCACATCAGCCCGGCTGGCGTGACTCAGTGGTAGAGTGTTGACTTATGAACCAGGAAGTCATGGTTCAATTCCCAGTCAGGGCACATGCCTGGGTTGTGGCTCGATCCCCAGTATAGGGCATGCAGGAGGCAGCCAATCAATGATTCTCTCTCATCATTGGTGTTTCTATCTCTCTCTCCCTCTCTCTTCCTTTCTGCAATCAATAAAAATATATATATTTTAAATGTTTATATCATTCCTTTACTCAATCCCAATCCCTCCATTGGTTTCCCATTTCACCAAGATAAAAAAAAAAAAATCAGAGTTTTTAGCATGGCCAAAAAGACCACCCAGCTAACTTTCCAACTTCATCTCCTTTCCCTCCCCGCCTCATCCATTCCACTTCACTCTCACTGGTCTCCTTGATATTCCTTCAAATCCTAAGCCACCTCCTCTTTCAAGGTCTTTGTACCAAGATTCCTCCACCCAGAAAGCTCTCCCCCAGATATGCACTAAGCTTGCTCATTTCCTTCAAGTCTCTGTTCAAATGTCACTCGTTACAGAAGCCTTCTCTCACTATCCTACCATAAAATAGCACACATACCCGACTTCTTGTCACACTCTTTGTTATCCATCTCCAACCATAAGAATGTAAGTTCCCTGAGATGCACCCATTGCTTTGTACTTATAGCCCCAGGACCTAAATCCTATCCAGCTTATATTAGGCATTTAAAAATTTTATTGAATTTTTTGAGTAGGCTATATTTTGACTTCCTTACACATAAACCACACAAACACACATACAAATCCAACAACTGTGATTGATTTCAAAGTCCTATTAACACTATTTGTTCAACTTTTTATAGCCTAGGAACCACCTGTTATCAGTGATGGCCACAACAGAAGCAAAATAGAAGTTGAGTTGTTAGGACTCTTTTGCTCTAATCTATTAATGTTGTTCCACTAGAAAAAAAAAAGGATAATATGTGGAAGTCAAGAAACAATAGAGCTTTGCAATCCAGAAAGCTTGAGAATTGTACTGTTAGCTCAAATGGCTTTTACGTAGTCAAGTTGCTAAGCAGATTACTCCAAAATATAAAACACAATTGCTATCATTAGTATAAATTAAATAAATGAAATACAAAGTTAGTAAAAACTTAGGTAACAAAGATGTTTTTATATTTAAAACCACAGAAAGCACAGTAATTATTTAATCATATAACGAATGGATAAATTTCTCTTGTTACTCACAGGAAGGCTTTTGTGGTAGGACTTTGGAATGGACAAAAAGTAACAGAAGAATTTTGGATTTGAGCACAGAATTATAAGTGGATCATGGAAATGAAACTGATGTGTTTAAACTTTACTTTTTTTTTAATCCTCACCTGAGGATATGTTTTTATTTGAGAGAGAGAGGAAGGGAGAGGGAGAGAGAAAAAAAACACATCAATGTGAGAGAGAAACATGGATCAGCTGCCTCCTGTATGCACCCTGACCGGGGGATCAAACCCACAACCAGGGTATGTGCCCTGACTGGGAATTAAACCTGCACAGGATGACACTCAAACCAACTGAGCCCCACCGACCAGGGCTAAACTATAATTGTTAAAATGTATAAAATTGACCCTGTAGCAGAATTACTAATGGTATGAGAGGCGCAGGTTGGTCAATGAAGGAATGTCACTCAATAATCTAGAAAAACACACCTTACCCCATAGCTTAGGACACCTCCCTCCCCTATCACAGATACTCTGTATATTCCCTTATTTTTACAAAAACATTAATTAATCAGAAACGTCATAAGAGGTCTGTCTTCACTTTAGTAGCTACGTGACCTATAAGGAATATTCACCCTTGTTTGCCATTGTTGGAGGGAGTGGTGCCTTCTGAGCTTCTCCCTATACCAGCCCCCACAGAGCCTCTCCTTCCTCAGCTTTATGCTCAAGGTTCTGACCCTCTAGGACAGCGGTTCTCAACCTGTGGGTAGCGACCCCTTTCGTGATTGAACGACCCTTTCACAGGGGTCGCCTAAGACCATCCTGCATATCAGCTATTTACATTACGATTCATAACAGTAGAAAAATTACAGTTATGAAGTAGCAACGAAAATAATTTTATGGTTGGGGTCACAACATGAAGAACTGTATTTAAAGGGCCAGAAGGTTGAGAACCACTGCTCTCGGACATGCCTTCTCTACCCTGAGGCCTTCTGCCACTCCCCTCCACTGAGGTTCCCCCAGAAGCTGCCCGCATCCCATGTCCCTCTGGCATGACTGCCTCCCCCACAGTCTGCTCAAACAGTTCCTCACTCGCTCCCAGCTCTCCGCAGCCAGGCTTGCCAACCAGCCCTGCCTCTGCTCTCTCACCTGCCAGGTCCCTTGCCTGTTTATTGATCCAAGCAGGGAAACCTCTCTCTAAGACAGAGTTTTCACTGTTCCCGGGGGAATCATTACATATTTCCCAAAGGAGACTTCTATAATTTGACCTTCCCCCAACAGCTGTCTCTGTAATCGGTAGCAGGGCTTTTCAAAGAGTAATCCCAGACGCCCTGAACCAAGATCTTGGGTCTGGGCCAGAAATTCTCAGTGCATCGTAGGTCGTTTCTAACAAGCTACCAAGGAGAGTTTGTTGCCGTGTAAGTTTAAGAACCACTGCACTCCTCCATCACGAGGGAATTTCTCTGTAAATCCCTCCGGAGCAACCACTCTTCCTCCTTCTCTTACAGAAGGCCACCAAGCCCCACGGGCAGCATCGAGGGCAGAGAAAGTCTACAGTCAGGGCCTCTCAGAGGCCAGACCACTCCCAATTTCTGAGAATGGCAGGATTTTAGAAAGTGAAGAAATGTCAACAGGATTACAAGAATTGTGATATACCCTAATGCAGGGGTCCTCAAACTTTTTAAACAGGGCGCCAGTTCACTGTCCCTCAGACCATTGGAGGGCTGGATGATAGTTTAAAACAAAACTATGAACAAATTCCTATGCACACTGCACATATCTTATTTTGAAGTAAAAAAACAAAACGGGAACAAATACAATATTTGTATTTGCATGTGGCCCAAGGGCCGTAGTTTGAGGACCCCTGCCCTAATGTTTACACTCAATACGTATATATAGTGCAATATAATTGTGCTAGTCACAGTTTTACAAAATATAAAATTGATAGTACTCAACAGCTAATATGATCTGGTCATAGAAGACAAGTTTAAAGTCTTGTGTGATGTCCTTCTTCCCCTCCCTGCTCCCCAGTTATATCAGTGTGTGTCAGTGGCTGTGTGTTTAAGCTCATTTGGAAATAACATCCAAAGTCCACACCTGAGGCTGTTCTCAAATGTGAGGTCTTGGCAATGTGGCCCTCCAGAGACCCCCTGTGACTGGCCCTATACGTTATCACTTCCAAAGTAGACCCCCTTCCTGGGATATATTCCTAGATTTGTTGTATATGAAAAAAGTAAAGATCACTCTCCCAGAAGGGGGAAGTATGCCCCATGTCCCCAAACCACCCCCCTCCCAAGCATACACTTTTGTTTGAGGCAAATCCTGCAGACGTTACTGACCTGGGAGAGAAAACTGCCAGATCAGTGTGCACTTGTCATTCTCCATGGCGGACACCTCTTTATCCTTCCCATTCTCTTCCCCACCCCAACCCTGTCTTGATTAAACTCCCAGCCAGGTCTCCACAGTATTACAAAAAATTAAAGAAAGATGGGATTGATGCTTGGGTCAGGGAAACCCTACTGGTGGCCGTGGTAACAACTAATGAGAGATTTCCAAAGAGGAGGTGAATGGTAAGGTCACATGACCCCTCACAATGCCCAGTGACACCTGGAGGGCTAGGGTATGGTTTCAGGAAGGGAGCCGGTGGGGTTTGTTCTAGTTAAGTAAATTAACATTTTTCTTCATGCTCACCTTATTTTAATCAAGAAAATCTGAAAATTTGCAATCAGTGACACTCAATAGAGAAAAGGAGTTGTATAAGGAAGGGAGCTTAACCTCTTCCTTTGGGGCTCATTCCCACTTCACCCTGAAAAATCCAGGATTGAAATTTACAATATTTAACCGACACTTACAGTTGGGGTTGTTCTTCTCATACATTTTCTCCCCCGGGAAAAATAAAAGTACTTTCTTTAATTGGCTGCCTCCTGCACGCCCCATACTGGAGATAGAGCCCTGACCAGGAATCAAACCGTGACCTCCACATCAATGCTCCACCACTGAGCCAGGCAGGCCTGGCTAAAAGCACTTTCCACACCTGAAGGTGTTCTGCTTTCCTATCATTGTACCCAAGTAAAGCAATAGCTCCTTGGCAACTTGTGCCCAGGATAAGAAAAGCTGCCTGTCTGAGAGGGCAAGGGTCTCCAAACTCACTTTCTCCTCTCCCAGCACAGACGTTCCAGTGCTACATTCGATCATAACCATGTGGATTTATTTAGCTACAATGTTATCATCCCCATTAAGCCACAAGTAAGAGACAATTCTCTGCTTTTATTTATAACCTGAAGGGATTATTTTTGAGTTAAGGCTTTAAGAATTCAGATCTATCAGGAAAGAACAGCTTGTGTAATGAACTTCCTGTTTTCATCATATTTGGACACCGAGCCTCCTGGTTGCCTGTTATTATTACCCAGTTAATATGAACTGCCTGGGGTTTATTTTTAGCGGCACTGACTCTTATTGTAAGGACTGCATAACTGCTTTCAAAATGGGAAAACGTAATTATGGGATCTAACATGAAGTTGGGGATATTCTTAGGTCCTTTCACAAGGCAATGGCTTCAAAAAAAATGAAAATAGACCCTTTTAAATGGCTAAAGAAAACACAGTTATTTGATCCAAAATAGCCCATTGATTCTTTTACAAACGAAACACTTATTTCACAGAATAAAGTCTCATTTTTGTTTAAGTGACCTAAACCTATGACTTTATTTCTAAGTTCAGAGTAGGGGGAGTAGAGGGAGGGAAAGAATTGGTAGAGAACAGAGGCAGGAAGGGTGTCAGCATCATTTACCAAAAGAGCGAAAGAGTAAAGCTAAGCTGAGAGTACCAAAACCCCTAACTGCTGAGGGCTGAGGAATGTGGGTCTCAGTGCATCATGACTCCCACTGTGAGCACCAAACGCCTCATTCATGGGTGTGAAGGGAGCCAGCGTTCAGTGGGCTACACGGGATCACCCCCTCACGTTTGGTGGCCTGGAGGTAGTCACACACACAGGCCACTGTCTCAATGCCCACATTGTCCATGCCCCCAGATCTTTGCCCACTCCATTCCTCATTCGTTCAACAGAAATGTATTGAGCATAAAAGTACAGTAGACTCCAGGAATAAACGGATAATTACAACATCATCTTCACTCCAAGAGTGACCAATGCATTGGTAAAGAGAAGTTCAGGGGATTCTGCCAGCACAAAAAAGAGGATGCCTAACCCAGCCTGGACGAAAGGGGGAAAGTGTCCTGAAGGAGGTGACATCTTGAACTGAGTCCTGAGGAACAGGTTGGGCTTATTCTGCAAAAAAAATAGTGCCATCGGCCTAGGGAAAAGCTGAGGCAGAGATCAGATGTGGAAAAGGCTGGGGCAAGGTCAGGCAGCCTGACTGAAGTGAAGAGTCAAGGGCACGTAAGCAGAATGAAGGCTGCAATGTTAGGTGTAGGCCCTGGAAAACATAATAAAGACTTTTGCTTTTTCCTAAGAATGATGGGAATAAGTTACTGTCAGTTTCTAAGAGTGGTAATATTTAATAAACATCACTGTGGTTCCAGCAATGTATAAATGGATAAGCAGAATGCAGTATATCCGTTCAACGAATATTATTCAGCCTTATAAAGGACAGAAATGCTGACACGTGCTACAACATGCATGAACCGTGAGGACATGATGCGTATGTGAGATAAGCCAGTCATAGCCAGTATAATAGCAACTTCATTCTTTTCATTCCTTGAGGCACTTGCTCTGACCAAACACTAATCTTTCTTTCCTGACTCCTATCCTAACAGTCAGCAATCCCAGTGGCTCTACCTTTAAATTAGATCCAGAATCTGACCACTTCTCTCCATGGCAAGCCAAGTCTAAATGACCATCAGATAATCTCCTCATTAGGCTTCCTGCGCCCACTTTTCCCACATCTCCTCTCTACGGCATCCTCTCCACAAAGCAACCAGATGATGCTTTTAAAACATGTCAGATCATGTTACTGCTCTGCTTGAAATACTTCAATTTTCCATAGTCTCATTTTTAAAAGCCCTTTAAATGGCCTATATAACCAGGCTCCCTACTCCCTCTCTGGCCTCCCACCACTCTGCCCCCACACTTTGTTCCTGCCCCATCAGCCTCCTTGCTTTCCTCAAACACACCAAGCACACTCCTGCTTTGGGGTTTTTGCACAACACGTTCTCCCTGCATGGAAACTCTTCTCAGAGAGACTCATGTAGCTCTCTCCTTCCGATCTCTGCTCACATGCCACCTGGTCACACTGTTTAAAATAGCAAATTCCACCCCCATATCCAGTGCATCCTATCTCTCCCTTACCCACTTGACTTTTCTCCATAGCACTTAACACCAACTGTCATACCATGTATATTTATTTGTTTATTGTTGACTGCCTTCCACACACACACACACACACACACACAGGTTAGAATATAAATTCTGTAAAGGCAGGCAGTTCTGTCTGTTCTGTTCACTGATGAATCCTCAGCACCTAAAATGGTCCCTGGAACATGTTAGATTCACATAATGAATGATGGAAAGAATGAATGAGCAAATGAATGAATATGTTTCCAACTAGATATACTGGTGTGAAATCTACAAAAGCAATGCTACTCAATTTCCTATACTTTTTCCTAATAAGACACCATCATTTTACCCACCAGTTTTAACACATTTCTTCTTAGGATTTAGGCAAAGGTATTGGCTTAATTTAATGATGAACCTTATGTCATAATTTCCTTAAAAAATAGAGCTGTAAATGCTATAATAACATGGATCTCTTCGAGGCTTAAAAAAAAATCTATGAAGAACATGCTCATCTAATTTTGATTTTTTATGAATAGTTATAACAATGAGTAATTAATTTTGATATTTATAGAAAATGAAATGCATTCCTTCCTTTATGAAAATCTAGCACTTCAGGAACAACTAATTCTTGGAGAAAAAAAATTCTCATGGAATCATTAAAATTGGAAGCATGGTACTTACCTAAGCCATAACAGGCACAGCAACTAAATGGGCACCAAATGGTATCCTCCTTCTTGTGCCCAACTCCACTGAGTTCATCACCTCCCCTGATCTGTATGGAATACCCAGTGGATGAGTACGAGAGAGACACCATAAGTTTCCTGGTACCTAAGGCACAAAGAGAAACACCCAGTTTCTAACCTGTGTTACGAGCAAAGAAAAGCTGATGTCCTAAATCCAGAGGGAATTTATCATGTATATTTTTAATAACAGATTTTAGGTAACATAAGGCCCAACATCCTCAGCAAAGATATTTGCCAAAAAAATTCAAAAACATTGTTCCCATGGACTATACTGATATTGAATCTCATAAAGGCTCAAAGCATACTATTAGACATTTAACTCAGTGGAAGCATTTCCATCAGGAGCAGAGGTAATCCAGCCCAGCTATGTTGCTTCCTGAGACTAGCGCAAAACGCAAGAACAGAGATGAGAGCTCCTTGAAGAGGAAGGGAGAGATCGCCCCTCCATTAAACTGTGTCCCCCCAATATGATGTCTTGGGTGAGCCTAAGGTAGTGCGCAGTTATAAGTCACTTCAGGATTGAATTCCCTGACAAGTGCCTGAAGTGCCAATAGTCTATGATGTTGATTATCCATATGCTTTAAACACCAGATGTGCAGGAAGTGAGCTGACATTCTGTTGTCAGCTTCTTAAGAACCTGACTTGTATTCTTGCCATTTCATTTCTGCACAAAGATGAGCTGCAGGGGTGCCTGCAGGTGACATCAGTATTTTCCTCAAAATGGAGTTGGAACCCACTCACACACTTAGATGAACACTTTTAAGGACCCTGTACTGTAGATAAGGATTGGGTCCAAGACCTTTCTAAGGGCAGGTGTAACCAATCAACCTTTTCAACTATTTTTTTTAAAATAAGATAAAAACAACAAAACCAAACACCCTGCTTATGGCCCCAGGTGCACTAAAACCTGGTAGCCTGCCAGACGGCCTTGGCTGGGGGAAAATGCTCCTATGGACCAGAAAGAGTTGACTCCTTGGTTCAGGTCACCTGATGTTATCAACCTAATAATGTTGGAGACCCTCTGCCAAAAGCAGCGGTTTAGCTCTGATAGAGTTGACGCTAAGCTGCTCTTTCTAACAATAATTAGTCAGCAGGTTCGGCTGCTTTTTTTTATAGTATTGTTTATTATAAAACATTACAAAAACATTGACAAAACTCAAAATAAAAGAAGGAAAAAGCCACCCAAAATTCTGCCATCCTACAAACCAAACTGTTTATATTTTTTTTCATGCTCCCTTTCAGTCCCTGTCCATATGCAGATGGAATTTTTACAGTTGTAATCACAGCACAGATACAGTTTTGTAGTCAGGTTTGTCTCCATCCGAATGTTCAATGCATTTTTCCAGTTTTCTCCATTACCCTCATTTTTACTACTAGGAACATTTCACCCCGCCATTCTTAGCAACCTTCCATGGGATCCTAAGAGGTGAGAAAGGATTAAAAAATAATAATCAAAAGAATTAGGAGACAGTTATTTTTAAGTTCCCTTTTTAAAAAATGAGTTCTATAGAATTCAACTTACATGGAAAGGATTTCTCTCACCCTTTGTTCCCATAGCTGGAAACCTTTATGAAAATAGCCCCATTTCCCTAGCACCGGGCAAGTTTTTGTTACCTTAAGAAAGACCCCTTGCAGGTATTTCCTCTTTACCTGGTTTGTTTTTAAGGCTTCCTTAGTATTTAGGAACATAAGCACATAGACATCTTTTCTTACAGCTGCTATAAGGATTTCTGTAACTTGGGATTTTTTTAAGTGTGGATGCTATGTACTGATTCCATAGGAATATGAGGTGGAAAACTCAACTGTCAAAAGGTTGGGTACCTGGATGCATCTTTCTACATACATGTTCATCTGTAGCTTTTCAGTCACTGGCATTCACACAGGACTGCACGTCAGATTTGTCTTGGGAGAGGAGCGGGGGGACTGGTAAAAAATAGAGACGCCAGCACTCTGAAATGGAATCTCTGGGCTGCTCTATGGACTGATGTTTGTAGCATTGTACATCACAAAACGTCAAGTCTCTCTCTCTTAATAACAGCTCTGATGATTATGATGGTTTGTGGATTTTAATGCAAATTGAAGGGAAAGGAAGTGTAAGGATTTGGAAAAGGGATGGACCACATGGGCTCTAGAAGTTCTATTGACATTTCTTTGTTTGCGCTAGGCAGGCCTGAAATAGGAATACCTGCTTCAATAATCCTAGCAAGCATACCGAAGTGAATAGTTTCCTGCCATGTGGTGACCCAACCTAGCCTCAATCCATACACAATCCTGGAACTCCAAGGGGCTGTGGTGGTAATATTGGAGCAGTATTTATCAAAACAATTCTTTTAATTAGAATGGTTTGACCCTGGGAAACTTTAACTTTTATGTCCTATATTATTAGAATTTTTATAAGTATGAATTCATGTATTAATTGATTTTTTAAAAATGAAGAGTGGGTTATACTCACTATGTGGTCCTTTATAAGAAATTAACTCATTCATAATCCAATCAGTGTCCTGGCACTTAACCAATCGGATTGCTAGTTCCTCCTCTTCGGGGGAGACAAAGAAGGGCAAGGACAGATTCTTTTCCTCTCTTCCTGCATTAGGCAAAGAAGAAGAATGGCTTTCCAGGAACAAAGACAAAAAGACAAAAAAACAACAACAAAAACAAAAAAAGAACACAACAAAAGCAAAGGAGTAGAGTGGTTCTACGTAGCCTGGTGTGTGTGAGGAGTTTATGATTCACTACCCAACTTCTACTTCCCAACCAGGGGCAATTTTGCCCACCAGGGGACATTCAGCAATGTCTGGAGTTACTCTTGGTTGTCAAGTAAGAGAAGGGAATACCACTGCATCTGGTGGGTAGAGGTGAGGGATGCTGCTAAACATCTGACAATGGCACAGGACAGCCGCCCGCCCCGATCCAGCCCCAAATGTCAGTAGTGCCCCAGATGAAAGACCTGCTGCAGCACAGTGTTAGGCAGTGAGCAGCAGGTGGAAAATAAACCTGAGGTTCACTGAAGCCAAACCACAGAAGGCTTGGATTTTATGCCAGGAGCTTAGTTGTTTTTTTGTTGGGTTTGTTTTACTGGGGATGATGGAGAGCCATTAAAAGGAAATTAACTGATCAAATTTGTATTTTAAATATAATACTCTGAAGGATAAATCAGAGGATGTCATTACTGGTGACAAGAGAAAGCCCTTAGGATGCTATTCTAAAAGCCCAGAGAGTAGGGTGAGGCCTGGAGCCTGTATAGTGCCAGAAGGGATCGAAGGAGAGAATAGGATCAACACACATGTAGGATGTAAAAGTCAGCAAGTGTTGGAAATTGAATGGATATGGGGAGAACAGGGAGGATATGGGGAGGGCAGGAGGTTACCAGGATAACTTCCGGGTTTCTCCTTCAGATTATTGGACCAATGATAGTTAGATACAGGAAGAGAAGATTACAGGGGGAAAATAATGTATCCAGACAAAAGTTTCACAAAGGTCTCAGTTATTCTTTGGAGGAGATAAAATAAATAACAGAATCCACTCATTCAACAAATATTTTAATAGTCACTATCTGTAAAAAAAAAAAAAAAAAAAAAAAAAAAAAAAACAATGCTTACCTGGAAAGATGATTGGGGATAGAACAAAACGTATACTGTATAATAAGCATTACGCTTTGTGTCAGACGCATAGTAGAAGCTCAATAACTGTAATTGTCCTTTTACTCTTCCTCCTTCTTTCGTGCTACTAGAGTTGCCCTTCTAAAAGTACAATTTAATAGGATGACATTAAGGTTGACAAGGACTTCAGTCAACTACTCAAGAAGATCAAAATAATTCTGGCAGCAGAGATTTTCTCTCTAAGGTTGACAAGGACTTCAGTCAACTACTCAAGCAATATCAAAATAATTCTGGCAGCAGAGATTTTCTTTCTTTCTTTCTTTCTTTTGCATATTTTTATTGATTCCAGAGAAGAAAGAAGAGGGGGAGAGAGAGAGAAACATCAATGATGAGAGCGAATCATTGATCAGCTGCCTCCTGCATGTCCCACACACCCACAACCTGGGGATGTGCCCTGACCCGAACGGTGACCTCCTGGTTCACAGGTCCACACTCAACCACTGAGCCATGCCTGACAGACTTAGCAGCAGAGATTTTCTTCTGGAGCCCTTTTCAGCCTCAAAAAACTGGATCTTATTTATTTTTATTTTTTTAGAGTTGATGAAAATAATGGATTCTGGCTATTGAGAATACTGGAGACAATAAAATAGAGGCAGCATGGAAATTTAAATGTTTTGGGTAGTAGTCAATTCATGCACGTGATTTTAATTTTCTCATACTGAAGTGACACCAAAGAAGATGAAGACCCCAGATTTGCATTGTCAGTGTCCCTGCTGGTGAGCCCAAAATATTCCTGCACATTTTATGTAATTTAATTTTTGGAAAGGAGAAGTCATTTTTAAAAGACTTATGTCTTAATGAGTCTCTGGATGACTTGATCTCAGTTATATTTAAGATAATATCTTGATAATATGGCCTGGAATTTCTTTCTGATCTCTTTTATGAAGCAAGAGATAAAAGTACTTGTTCTTGCATAGTCCAGCAACATAGTAGTATAATCACGATTTGTTAATATTATAAATAATTATTCATGAAGACTTCCAGAATAAAATATGTGCCATAAATCCTTTGTTATCATAAATGTATTTGTTCACTTCAGTTTAACCTTATCCCTAAAATCTCACTGATTTGAGCATGTGTAGGAACAGATGCAAGGACCGTTTTGAAAGCTCAAATTAAGTTTAATAGGAAAACGTTTACTTTCCACCAGCGTGAAATATCCAACTCAAGGTTGCAAATAAGCTCTGAAGAGCGAATTCTTCAGTCATCAGTAATGCTGCCCTTAGTTGGGAACGTAAGTGAAAGTCCACAGATTTATCCCGCAGCCTGCTGTTTACCGTTATTGGACTATGATTATAAATAAGTTTGACCAGATATTTTCCTCTTTCATTCAGACAGTTATTCCTGGAGAAGTGCCTTAAAAGGAAGAATCTGACAATTGCAGGTTTCTGATGGATGTAGCTCCGGTGGAACCGCTGCCAATCCTGGCATTCAAGCCCCCTGAAATTATGTCAGCTAATGAATACTTAGAAAACATAAAGTTCAGAAGGCTGTCAAATTACTGTACAGTTTGAAGTAATCGGTACATGCACTGTAGGAAAAACATATATGTTATTCCTACATATTCCTAGATCAGGGGCTGGATTAGTTCACAAAGTCCACCATCTACAAAGTTCATTTTTATTCAGTAAGTGCCACCTATGTGCTGGCCACCATGGGAGTTTTCACAACAAGGTTTCTCCATTCATCCATAAAACAGTCCTTTGAAGCAGTCATTGTCGTCTCCCATCCTATCTAATAATAGACAAAGATTAAAATTAACCGTACCTTCACTACGCCTCCCATTGGCTAATCAGCGAGATATGCAAATTAACAACCAACAAAGATGGCGGTTAATTTGCATACATAAGCACAAAGCGGCTGAGCAAGACTTGAAGGTGCCTCCAGCCACCAGAGCCATGAGAGGCTTGAAGGCGCCTCCGGCCAGAGCAAAGGCCTGGGTCCCAGGTGCCAGAGGAAAACTGGTGCCGGCAGCCAGGGGAAGGGAAAACCTATTGCACGAATCTTTTCTAGAGATTTCTTTATCTCTAGTTTAGAGATAAAGAGCCACAGCCCTGGCGGTTAATTTGCATACATAGGCACAAAGCGGAGGAGCAAGACTTGAAGGCGCCTCCAGCCACCAGAGCCATGAGAGGCTTGAAGGCGCCTCCGGCCAGAGCAAAGGCCTGGGTCCCAGGTGCCAGAGGAAAACCGGTGCCGGCAGCCAGGGGAAGGGAAAACCTATTGCACGAATCTTTTCTAGAGATTTCTTTATCTCTAGTTTAGAGATAAAGTCATCTTTCTGATCATTGCTGGAGGTAGGATTTAATCCAGGTCTTGTAATACATCTCCCCTTTTGGCATTATACTCTTCTACTTTCTGAAACTCCAATTTCAAGAACTTGAGGTCAACATGAGCACAGAGCAAAATGGCAACCACCTATGAGCCAAGAAGAAAGACCTCACAGGAAACCCATGATGCTTGCTTCCTGATCTCAGACCTCCAGCCTCCACAACAGTGAGAAAATAGATGTCTGTTATTTAAGCGGTCCTATTTAATGCAGTTTGTTACAGAAGCTTGAGCTGAATAATAAAATGAGTGTTGAGTTTCAGTCTTGAAGGAGGAATAAGTTCTAGAAATCTGCTTTACAATAGTATGCATGTAGTTAACAATATTTTCCGGTATACTTGAATTTTTTTTTGGAGGGGGGACTCGAGGTCAGCATGTCAATCCAAGTTCATAGTTTTCTATCCCAATTTAGCTCCTTCTATGAAAATTCACCATTCCTTTGTCTCCTTCCCACCCCCATGACAATCAATGGTCAACTCCTCCTATTCTGAGGGCTCCTGTCCTGCCTTCAAAACCCTTGTTATTATTCCGAGTGGCGGCTGTAAACTAGCATCAGAGGCCCCACCCAGACCTACTAAACCAGAACCTGCACTTTACAAGATCTCCAGCAGATTCCTGTGCACACTGAAGTTTAAAAAGCCCATCTGCAGTCCAAGTGACAGGTCCTCTCCATCCCTGCTACCATCGTTATCCATCAGGCTCTGAGTCTCTGATCCCAAGTGTTTACCAATCTCCTAATTAGTCTTCCCCATTTTTCCTCTCTCCCCAATCCTTCATCACCCAATTCCTATTCACAAAATGCCAATACACTGACTTTTCTAAAGAAAAGATTGAGGCCCTCTCCCCTACCCCTGACTCAAAACTTTCAGTTGCTCCTCAGGACCTATGAAAAATAATAAGTACATAGTCTGTGCCACATATTTTATAAACTCTTTCCTGAACTAACTTGTATACTCCTTACACCAACTTTATGACATTGGCACTAGTATTATCTCCATTTTAGAGACGAGAACTCTGAGACTGAACAAGGTTAAATAAATTGCCCCAGGTCATGTAGCTAGTCAATGGCAGAACCAGGATGAAGGCTCCAGCTAGCTCCTCACCTGGCCTCCAATGTTCTCCAGATTTACATGAAAAAGGAAGAGAGGGCTTTTGTCCATGCACCTACTTTTTGCAGAAATTTTCCTAGGAATTTCCACTCTATTATGCCATTTAAAACTCACAAAACCCTGCAGCAAGGTTATGTCATTATTCCCATTTTTACAGATGCAACTAGGGATTAGAGAAAGTTGAACCAAAGTTCAGTTAACTCCAAGCCAACATACTTTCCTCCTATACCTGATTAGGGCTACTACTCTTTCCACTTAGAGAGTGTTCCTTGCCTTTCTAAATGCCCTAAATTCACTATCTTTTAAAGCCAGTATGGATTCTAAGCACAGATTGTTCCCTTTTCTTCCAATTCGGAAGTGCTCTTTTCCTCCTCAGAAATCTTAATAGCTCTTTACCTCCAATTTTCCTTTGGCACTACTTTGTAATTTCTTTTACGGTTCTTTTTGCATAAGTGTGCATATGCATGAACATTTTCAGAATACTGGACTCTACCTCCTTTCAGTAACTGTGATTATTTTTCCTAAAATTTTAGAAGACTAATCTAAGGAGACAAATGAAATTACAGCCATAATGTTAAGAAAATGTAATATGAATTCATGAACAGGAAAAAATGCATGTGTGATAATTGAGGACTGAGACAAAAATTATTACCCTGAATAAAGTCAGAATTTGAGAAACAGAAAGTTGCCATTTACTCTTTAATTTCTTCCCATAAAAATCAAACAAGATGCTTTCTGGATTTTCCACCAGTTCATCCATTATTCTCTGGCACTTTCTTACATCTTTCATTCTATTTTATTTTTCCTATCAGCTATTATTTGTTACAAACAATTATTTCAGCTACATCCATTCTGATAATAGTTCCAAAATTACCTCAATATAATTCCAACCTTTTCTTACTACATGGCCACAAATAGCTCCCATTAAATTAAATGGAATATGAAGGGAAAGGAAGAGAAGACTTGGCTTAAATATCCTTTTAAGGACTCCTACTGTGATAGTTCCTGTAACACTAATAACCCATTGACAAGTAAGTTTAAAGATTTACCAGCCCATTATTTTTGCAAGGCATATGTCACATGCTATTTGTCATCCAAAAAATAAAATTTACATTTTTACCGTTATTATTTATTACTATTTTACTCATCACAGTAAAGGGCTTTATGGTCTACAACTAAAGGCAATTTTATAACTCAGTAAGTATTGACAGCAATAAGAAAACATTAATTTCCTCATCCACTGATACTGACTCCAAAATCTAAATAAAGGCCAGTGGTAATTATTCCAGTTTGTTTTTTTAATGTGTGTCTAAAAACAGAGATTTGAAGTGTATTTCCAAAGTGCCTTAAGATCCACTTTAAGAAGGGGATGGATGTAGTATGCAGCTTTTGACCTACATCCTTTCTAGTAGAGCATCTCACACTGGTTTCTATGGAACACCCTGTAAGACAAACTGTGAGGTATTTATTTTAAGTTGAAGGAATCCCCAAAAACAACTTCACACATGTGACATTTTTTCTATCCTGTTCAAAAGAGATTTTGCAATGAAGTGGAAGTCCCATCCTAGATAATAAAAGGCTAATATGCAAATTGTCCCCTCGGGAGTTTGACCAACAGGAAGTTCAACCACTTATTATGCCATGTGCTGACCACCAGGGGGTGGCGCGAAACAAAGGAAGGCCCCAGCCAGCAGCCAGCAGCTGGGGAAGGAGGGCCCCAGCCGGCAGCCAGAAGGCCCTAATTGGCCCTGATTGCCGGCCAGGCCTAGGGACCCTACCTGTGCATGATTTTCATGCACAAGGCCTCTAGTTTATTAGACAAGGCAGGGTAAAAGTGAGTTTACAGTTGTTCATGTGGAAAATATTACAATAACTAATATATATTAATACAAGAATAAACTGTGCTTCATGTACTCTCACCTGCAAAACTACTTTTGTCCTATCCTGTACACTAAGAGCTAGAACCTCAAGCATTCCTTGTAGTTTGTACCATTTAAGATAGAATACACATTCCATGAGAGGAGGCATCTTGACTCTTTTGCTCACTATAGATTTTCTAACACCTGGCACAGTGTCTACCAGATAATTTGTGCCTAATAAAATACTTGTTAGTAAACTTCCCTAATTTCACAGATGAGGAAACTGAAGGGCAAAGCAGTCAAATGACCTAACCAAAGTCACGCAGTAACTTTGAAGCAATGCTAGCACTGGAATCTACAATTCCTGCTTGGTATAATTTCCACTGATTTCAGCATAAGCAAATGCAGGTGTCAGCGTGGGGGCAGAAATGAATGAGAACCAAAAATAAAAAGGAAGCCTGGAACCATTTTTCAAACAACCTCCCCAGAAGACAAGAATAAAGTTGTACATCGATTGGGAAGGGAGTATACCCCCCCAAAAAAAAAAATTTTTTTTAATTAAGAACCTGGCTGGTGTGGTTCAGTGGTTGAGCATCGACCCATGAACCAAGAGATCACTGTTTTGATTTCCTGTAGGTCAGGGCACATGCCCGGGTTACAGGCTCAATCCCCAGTGGGGAGTGTGCAGGAGGCAGCCAAACGGTGATGTTTCTCTCTCATCGATGTTTTTATCTCTCTATCCCTCTCCCTTCCTCTCTCTCTAAAAGAAATAACTAAAAACATTTTTTAAAAGAACTAAGAACTCTCCCATGAATAAATGAACAAATAAACAAAAAACCCATCTATCTAGTTGATGGGGGGAAAATTTTTTCAGGGGCTTTAGAAAATTAGTTTTTTAATAACAGAAAATTAACCCATATAAGGGGAAAAAAAGAAGTCCACAAAACATAGCAGGTTAGCTATAAACTGAAAACTAGACCAAATATAACTTGAGAAATACTTTGAAAAGGATTCCAAAGGCAATAAAATACTTTTTATAACATTTTTTTTTTCAAAAGTGGGCTGAAGAATCTGAATAACAATTTAATGATCAGGGTCTAAAAGTGGTACGCTCAGGGAAAAAATCAGATAGCAAATTGGATAAGTGAATCATTTTTCTTGGTCTTCCTGGGAAGGAAATGCTAGAGGGGAGATTCATGCATCATAAGTATATTGAAATATACAAGTTACTCCTTCTATAGCAAATACTGGCAAATGCCCATGAGTAAGTAGCAGGAAAAAGAAAAGAGGTTTCACTCTGTGTAAAGTACATATTTATGCAATTGAGGAGAAAAAACATACTCTCAAGCCTAGATCATAACACTACTCTAACCCAGAGACAAAACAGAAATTCCATGAAGGACATTGCCTCGACATGAGGCTGCAGCCAAAAATTCCATTGAAAATGCTGCTAAACAGCACCAAGTAGAGAAAAACAAGCAAAAAAACATTGCCTACTTTTATTTAAAACTGTGGTTTATCCACACTGGAAGAAAACATACATTTCTGACTACTCATGTTAAGAATAATGTAATAGAGGTACTAAAAAAAAAAAAAAAGAGGGACTAATGGTCAAGGAGATTATGGAACTAATATAAACTATCAAGGCAAAGTTTATGATCTTGAAAAGTGTACTTAAACAGGGAATTCCCGTACACTATCCCGCTGAATGGTCTATTCCATTACGTGAATGTGGCTACCATTTTGCTAAG
Source organism: Myotis davidii (assembly GCF_000327345.1). Lineage (NCBI taxonomy): Eukaryota > Metazoa > Chordata > Mammalia > Chiroptera > Vespertilionidae > Myotis > Myotis davidii. Next base: position 1,698,990 of record NW_006286678.1, on the reverse strand, counting down.
TGCTGACTCATGTACCAAGCATTGTGCTCATCACTTTATATCCATTATCTCATCTAAACTTCATAATAAGGATGTAGGCATTAGTGTTGTCACTTTACAAATAAATGGACTGAGGTTTAGACAGTTTAAGAAACTTGTCCTATTTAACACACCAAATGAGAGCCTGAATATGAATCAACGCTGGTCAAACTTTTGCCCACTGTTTTCCCCACCCTATGCCTACCCATTCATTGGACTGTTTTCTTTGTTTTGTTTTGTTTTGTGCTTTGTGTGTGGCTGACTTCAGTCTCACCACGATACAGCAAATAAATAGCTATAATTCTAAATACGGGTATGACAGACCATGTCTCACTTGACTTTTATCCTCAGAGCTTAACCATCACCTAGCACAAGGTAAAATGTTCAGTAGGTGTTTGCAAAATGAAGTGAGTTGAATAAATATAATGCATATTATAGTAATACAGCAAATTTCTGACAAAAATATTGTTGATTATGTCTGTGAGCAAAGCCTATACTTTAAAAATTGAGATTTAAACAACTGCAATAGACAAAGGTTAGACATGTCTACAACCAATACATTTGCTCTGACATAAAGAAATGGCCATTGTAGCAGTAGGAACAGAACTGGATCAGTGGATCACAGAAAATCCATGACTTAGGCAGTTTCCGGTTGGAAACAATAAGACCAACCCTGGTTAATCACTGAGAAAAAGGATCTCATTGAAAGAGATAGGCTTTGCCGAAACCGGTTTGGCTCAGTGGATAGAGTGTCGGCCTGCGGACTGAAAGGTCCCAGGTTCGATTCCGGTCAAGGGCATGTGCCTGGGTTGTGGGCACATCCCCAGTGGGAGATGTGCGGGAG
>NW_006286678.1:1680785-1697311 GCF_000327345.1 Myotis davidii | reverse complement strand
CCCCCCCCCTCCTGTCACCGCTGCTGTGCTCACCAGCCAGGAGCCCAACTTCTGGTGAGTGGCACTCCCCCTGTGGGATCGCAATGACCACCAGGGGGCAGCTCCTGCATTAAGCATATGCCTTCTGGTTGTCAGTGTGTGTCATAGAGACCAGTCATTCTGCCATTTGGTTCATTTGCATATTAGCCTTTTATTAATTAGGATATGTATTTACTACAAAATTACAATCTGAGAATAGGACTTAGAACTGGATTAGGACTGGCCTTCTAGCTAGCGGGGTCTCCAAAACCTAGCAAGGGGGAATAACACCTCAAAAGTATAGCAAGTGGGCTGCCTCCTTGGGAAATGGAACATGAGCTGTATGGGCACTGCAAGGCATGTTCCCATAGGGTCCCATGAAAACACACTCCCTATGTCACAGATTGGCAATCATGGCTTCTTCCTTTCCCAAGTCCCTGAAGTTATGGCATATCTGTGGCCATCATTTCTTACCACAACTGTTCAGACATTTGTTGATTACTTCCTCCTAGGCCAGTGATGGCAAACCTATGACACACGTGTCACAGGTGACACGCAAACTCATTTTTTTGGTTGATTTTTCTTTGTTAAATGGCATTTAAATATATAAAATAAATATCAAAAATATAAGTCTTTATTTTACTATGGTTGCAAATATCAAAAAATTTCTATATGTACCACGGCACCAGAGTTAAGTTAGGGTTTTTCAAAATGCTGACACGCCGAGCTCAAAGGTTCGCCATCACTGTCCTAGGCTGCAGTGATGCTTCTGGTGCCCTCATAGTAACAACAGCAGTGCTTGCGTTTACTTAGTTCTTACTAAGTGCCCAGAGCTATGCTAAGGGCATTACAGATACTGAATCATTTTATTCTCACAATAACCTTAGGAAGTAGGTACTAAGATTACACTCATTTTAGGGATGAGGAAAATGAGCAGAGAGATTACTTAACTTACCCAAGGACACACAGAAGCTAAGCTGTAGTGTCAAGGCAGGAACCAGGCAGTCTGGCTGCAGAACCTGTCCTCTTCACTGCCTCCCTTTTGAGAGGATTTCGGGCAAGCTCTACTGGACTGCTGGGTTTTACCATGCACTTCCTTAATAAGAACACCTGCTAGAGAAAATTCGCATTGGACACTTCCAGCATCATAGTAGCATCTCCAATACTTCCACTTGCACACCTTTATTGGCATTGTGGATAAAGTCTAATTACCAAAATGAAACAATGGGGATGATATTGGAAAGAGAAATCACAGTAGAAAGATGAAGCAAACTGGGTGGTGAGTCCCACTCCGCAGCTCTGGCTAACTGAACTTTTGAGGGATCTCAATGTGTTGCACTTGCTGAGGGACCATGAGGAGAGTCTGTGTCATCATTGTGCTCAGAGCTTGAATGAATGTATATACGTATGTATTTCTAATATGAAAATATTTCTGAGGTTAGTCAGCACTATTTCAAATCAGCATTGTTTGGGGTGTACCTATATATTATTAATTTATAATGTGGTGCCAATATATTTATGGTTAAGCTGGCTGTTCAATGAACTGTAGATAATCCATTTGTTAATACATAAGCAGTTCTCCTTTGTTCCATTTTGCTATTATTTTTTCCATTATCTTATCATGAAAAATTTCAGAGAAAAGTTGAAAGAACTCTATAGTGAACATACATACACCTACCAACTGAATTTTATAATTAGCATTTTGGTACATCTTCATCACATATAAATCCATGATTCCTTCTACCCACTCATCAATATATCTTATTTTTAATGCATTTCAAAGTAATTTGCAACAGCAGAACACTTTTCCCAAAACACTTTAGTGAGTTTAATATTTATTTCCAGTTCTTTTGAGATAAACTATATGTACAGTTAAATGCAAAAGTCTTATATGTAATAGTTGATGAGTTTGACAAATGTAAAGGGGTCCCTTAGGAGATTATAGAACAGTAGCATTAACACGGAAAGTTCCCCCTTGCTCTTGCCCTGTCGTTCACAGCCCACTTAGCCCCAAAGGCAGGCTATGTTTTGATTTGTTCTGATTTGTTTCATCATAGACTAGCTATACTTGTTCTAGAACTTCATATAAATAGACTCATAGTATGTTTACTTTTTTCATATATTTTTATTGATTTCAGAGAGAAAGGGAGAGGGAGAGAGAGAGAGAAACATCAATGATGAGAGAGAATCATTGATCAGCTGCCTCCTGCACGCCTCCTACTGGGGATCAAGCCTGCAACCCAGGCCTGTGCCTTGGCCAGGAATTGAACCATGACGTTCAACTACTGATCCATGCTGTCCAGCTACTTACTCTTTTTTATACATCTTTCACTTAGTATAGTTTTGAGGGTTTTAAGATTTTATTCATGTTATTATGTATAGAAGTAGTTTGTCATTTTTATTGCTATGTAGTATTCATTGTTTTGAAAATACTATAGTATCTTTACCCATTCTCTCATAAATGGGCCCTAGATTGTTTCCCAATGTTTATTTATTATGAAAAATATTGTATGAACATTTAAGTGTAAGTGTTTTTGTGCACATATTTTTTATTTTTCTTGAATAAATACCTATGAGTAGAATTGCTGCATCATTAAGAAGTTGTATTCTTAACTAAACTTCCAGACTGTTTTCCAAAGTAGTTAAACCATTTTACATACCCACCAACAATGAATGAGTGTTCTGGTGATTACATATTCTCTCCAACATTGGGTGATACCGGACCTTTTAATTTTATCCATTCTAGTGAGTATTCAATGTTAGCTCATTGTGGTTTTAAAATACATTTCCCTAATTACTAATGGCGTTGAGCACATATTTCATGTACTTATTATTGACCATTTGTATATCTTCCTTTGTGAAGTATCTATTCAAATCTTTTGCTTATTTTTATTACGCTGCATTTATTTTTATTATGATGATTTTTTATAAGATCCAAGTTAAAAGAACTCTTTCAAGTCCATAAAACAAGACATATGAACTGGGCTGCTCTGAGTCACATTTTTAGTCATTATATTAGTATCTAGATCAGGGGTGGGCAACCTTTTTGTGAGTGTGTGCCAAAACCAGCAAAATCTCTGACTCAAAATTCATCTGCGTGCCAACCCTAATTTTTTGAGAACATGTTACGCCTACTTGATATCTCTTAAGGTGTACATATGTGAAGAAACTTGAAGAAATAATAAAATTCATTCAAGCAACAATCACTGAGAACAAAGATTCATAAGCATATGTGAATGAAACCAAAACACTGGTCGGATCTAGGAAGGCATGGAGAGTTAAGGCAGAGGCATAGAAATTGCTCTTCCCCTCTCTCATCAATCCATGTCTATGGTCTTTCAGATAACTTGTTATGTAAAATTATTTATTTATCTAAGATGCACCTACACTGAATTTATCTGAAAAATAAAAAAGTCAATATTAAGAAAAAATTTTGTAAATGGAAGATTATAAGAGAGGGTTTCACGTGCCAGCAAAAGTTACTGGCATGCCATGTTTGGCACGCGTGCCAGGGTTTGCCCACCCGTGATCTAGATTAATAAAAACTTTGCTTTCCTATTTAAAAAGCTGAAACCCAATTTTTCAACAAATTCTTTTGAAAACAAACAAACTAAAACCTCTTTCTTCTCATACTGAACCTGTATATACAGGGATATATACAGGGGGTATATACAAATGTTGGACTCCTAAGCAAATGTTTTACTCCCTGGCCTATGTACCCATTTCTGTAAAACAGTATGTACCACTCCCCCCCTTTCTAAATCAGTGCTTAATGTAAGGCAAGTCATTGTGCTGTACACCGTAAACTTACACAATGCTGGATGTCAATTATATCTCAATAAACTGGAAAAAATAAATCAGTGCTTATAACCTGCTGACAATCGCTTTTTTCTCTAGATTCTCTGAACTTCAGAGCTCAAACCCCAGATCTTACCATTCCTTTCTAGATTAGATTTTGATCTTCTATCTTCTAGAGAACAATCTTGACTAACCTTAGACATGAATCAGCCTCCTGACTAATCTGGTTGTTCTTAAGTCATCTCACTTGTTCTACCTGATTTCCTAATGACGTTGCTAACTTTGAACACTCCGTATATGCTCAGCAAAAGTGTTATCAATGCAAGTCATCTAATGGAACGAATGGTATAGAGGAAGAGATGAGAAAAGTAGACAGCTTGAAACTCGGGTTGCACGGTAACAGAAATTCAGCTTGAATTAGATTAGGCAAAAGGGAGGACCATATTGGTTTGAGTGCTACAAGAAGGACAGGACTACAGCTGGACCTCAAAGATAAGTCACTTCAATATCAGCAACTTTGGAACCATAAACCTGAGTTCCACCAGAATTTTCTGTCTCATTGCTTTTCTATGCAAATTTATTTTGTTCCTTGAAACTAGCTGCAAGCATATGATGAGGTAAAGAGCTACCATTCTTCATCTCTGCTTTACCTCCACAAGTACAGGCCATGCTTTCACTGGTCCCTGGTTCAAAAATCCCAATGGTGAGTTCTGACCACCCATCAGCCATCAACTGTGGCCAGATCACAGCATTTTTCCTGTGGCAGGTCCAGAAGAAGCTGCCTGGGAGGCGGTTGAAATTGTATGTCCATCATCTGGGACAGAGGTCTGAGCTACAGTAAGACATTTTGAACCCAAAAGCAGAAAGGTGGTAATTCAAGCCATGCAATTGGATGAAATGATCTAGGGGAGTGTGCAGAATAAAAAGAGGAGAACCAAGGACAGAAGCCTAGATTGTGTCACTTTAGCCTGTTTTACTACAGCCTGTTTCTCAATTATAAAATATACTTGTTTGTAAAAAGTAAAAATATAGGAAAAATTGAACATCAGTTGAAAATTGGCATACAACATATAAAGGGACAATTTTTTACATAAAACACATGCACACAATAGGAGGTGTGGATGATTCACTTGGAAGGGTGTAATGATATTTGACAGAGTAACCCCCTCAAAGGACCTTGAGTGGAAATATTCTGCTTTCACCTCAAGTGGGAAGTAGGTATAAGAGAAGACAGATGGTATAACCCACACAGATATTCTCTCTGAAAGCCAAGTGCTAATGTAAGTACTTCTTGTACTAGCTCTTTGATAGAGTGTGTCTGGAAGTCCCTTTAGAATGGCCTCTGTTTTGCCCAGGTCATGAAAGACCCATGACATGAGAGATGCAGTGAGTTGAAGGAAACTAGCAGGGTTGCAGACAACAGCAGCTATGGAACTGAATGCCGTAGAGTGTAGCAAGTTGTGGTATGAGAAGTCTATGGCATTTAAGAAAGGTGGATCCCAAAACTTCCTGTCAGCTGATATCAATGGCTTGAGTGACAGGTAGAACATTTACATTACATAGTTATAACACTTGGGTATGGACACAAAACCAACCACCCTTTATTTATTTTTTTGAGAGAAAGAGAGAGAGAAACAGCAATGATGAGAGAGAATCATTGATCGGCTGCCTCCTACATGCCCCCATTGGGGATCGAGTGCACACCTGGGCATATGCCCTGACCGGGAATCAAACTGTGACCTCCTGGCTCATAGGTCAATGCCCAACCACTGAGCCATACTGGCCAGGCCCAACCACACTTTTACTGACATAGTATGTTTCTCTGACTTGGAAAATCTCTGAAAGGAAACTGAGTCTCACTCTTGGGTTCTCAAGTACACATTTTTCAGAGTTGACCTAGAGATACTTCAGGAAGCTTGCAAAAACTATCCAAAGCAGAGACTTATATGACAGTAATCATAGAAGTATATCGTGTCCCCTAAGAAGACCACGATTCCTCAGTCACGGCACTCATCTAAGATGTCATTCCACAGGTGTTGGAAGATGGCCAAGGAGTGCAGATGCCAACGGCCTCACAATTTACAGAAAGGGACAAAAGTAGGTTTATAGTTGTGAAGACATGAAACACAGAGTATACTCCTGTTTGTTATTTATCAATGACTGCATTATTTTACATAAGAACAACTGAAAACCTACTTTTGCCCAAGCCGGTATTAGTCAGACTCATCATAATATTCCTGGAAGGATGTGGTTTATTTGCCACTTTCCCAAGAACAAAGTTATAACTGTCATGGCTATCAAATTTCATAAAGATTTATGCCCCATGTTTAGGAAGATCAATGATACTGATGATAATAGCTACCATTTATTGAGTTTCTATCATGTGCCTGGCCCTATGCTAAGACCTGTACATGCATTAGTTACTTTAATTCTCACAACAGTCCCATGGTGGATAAACAACGCTCATTAGCAACTTCTACCAGGTCACATATTTAGGAACTAGTAGTGTCAGAATTCAAACCTAGTTCTTCTTGGTCCCCGTGCTTATGGTCTTTGCTTTATGCTATTATGCCTCTTCCACTGAGAGCCAGTATGTGTTGTATATGATGAGCCTGCTGAGGTCACAGTTGTCTTGCTAGAAAAGGTAAACACCATTCCTTTTTTTATTAAAGAGAACCAAGATAGCCCCACAGGAGGTGTGGAAAACTGGTAAATACTTCATCATAAATGTTGTTATACTCATAAGGGACTTCAGCCTTGGGTTGAAGAGAAAGAACAGCTTTGGGTCTGTGTCAATAGAAATACCAGGTTCCAGCAACATCGTGTGCCATCCTGGTGATGAGCACAGAACATGGGGGCAAGGGAAGCTCGTCTGCCTTCCCATCTGAGAGTTCTTACCTGTACATGGTAGAGTGTTTCAGAGCTCGTGGCACAGAGGTAGCAAAGTGGATGGCACGTAGCCAGACACCAAGGAAATATTGGTGGCAAAAATTTGAAGTGAACTAAAAGGTGTCTGGAGCAGACTTCAGGGGAAGTTCAAGTAGCTTGAGTATCCAGTGAAAAATAGCCCCAGGCACTCTTGACTTACTCCTCAGGCACAGTGTAAGGGGGCATATTTTTAGAAAGTGGCCTCATAAATAGGGATCGCCATGGACAATGTCCAGGCTTTTGAGTCAGACAGGGAGCATGACCTGCCATACCAAGCCTTCATCCACAGAAACGCCCAATCCTTGGTCATGGGAGCTGGATTCTTTGGTTAGGAACACCTCTGACATGCAGAACACCCCTTCCTAAACTGAGACCCAAGAGATAGGGATGGTCAGAAACCAGCTGCTCCCTTGTGGGGACTTGAGTATGGATGTGGGCTGCCAGCAACAGTGGGGACACACACACACACACACACACACACACACACACACACACACACACACATAGAGGGAGGTATATCACTAGCATTTACCTCTGACCCAAGGACAAGTTCTACCAATTCAGAAAAATGTTAAAGGTTTCAGTACCAGTTCAGTGTGAAGGGCTCTCCCGTGGCCTCCCTGGAATTCAACCAAGAAAACTGAATCATTCCATTCCAGCTCCTGGGCAGCAGGCCAGGACTATGACTGACCCCCACCTAACGTTGAAGCTCATGGACATCACGGATGGCATCCCCATCTGCTGTCACAGCGGGATAAAAGATAACCAACTACCACAACGTGCTTTGAAAAACACAAAATGTCTAATAAAACTCATATTTTTCTAAAATCATTTTCTAATTAGTTTCAATAATCCAAAAAGATGGCTAGAGAATTTGCTAGGCAGGAATAATAGCAATATTCTACCTGTTACTGTGACAATTCTGTCTATTCTCTCTGTGGCTACTAAAGTTATGAGTGAAAATGACACAGAAGAGCTGTGTTCATTTAATTTGGCCCCTAATGGTCACTGCTGAAATTCAATAGAAAGTTATTATTTGATCTGTCCACAAATACAAATAAGAATATGTGGGCAGGGGTGGGCTAGAAGGGGTCAATGGGGGAGAAGGGGAACATATGTAATACTTTCAAAAATAAAGATTTTTTTAAAAAAATATTATTACTTCCCTACCATCTCTAAGGAAATTTAACCTTTCTTGGAGCTCTGCTGAAAAACGAGTTCTCAGTAATTCAGTCTAATTTTTATGATGATTTACAGAAACTTAAGGGACTGTCTTGAGATCTGAGAATAAATTAAACACTTTTTAAAACATTTTAAATAATTTTCTCATTCCAATGCTAAAAATGATTACTTCTGATTATATAATAATTTCCCAGACTATTGTCCACAACAATAATTTTCACAGTAAAAACTGGCCTTTCATTCTAGAACAGGCATTGTGTTTCTTTTTTTATTTTATTTTATTTCATTGATTTTAGAGAAAGAAGGGACAGGAAAGAGAGACAGATAGAAAGCAAGAAAGAAACACTGATTTGTTGTGCCACCTGTTCATGCATTCATCAGTTGCTTTCTTGTATGTGCCCTGACTAGAGATCGAACCCACAACCTTGGCATATCAGGACTATGCTCTAACCAACTGAGCTATCTATCGGCCAAGGCTCAACGTTTCTTTGAGATAATACGTTAGTTGGCAGTCATTTTGTATAAGTCAGGCATTTAAATATTTGTATGCAAAATCAGAATTAAAATTTTAAAAATATGCTTACCTAGCACACACACTATAGAATATATAATCACTTACTGTGACTCACTGACTAGCTATCACATTTGTTCAACATACACTGGCACAGATCTTTTGGTTGGGTCAATTTTATCTTTTCCAGATTCAGTCATATTTCAGATTTAACCAATTCCCTAAATTAACGTTATAATCAACTGTCACTTCTCTTTTCCTGCAGAAAGAGGGTGGGGGTTTGGAACTCCAACAGACCCATGAGTAAGTAGCTTGGAATTAAACTACTTGTAAATGAGTATGGGTGAAATTCTTTGAGTGCTACTACTTGAAATAGTTTTCATTTTCTTGATTCATCTCTCAGCTTCTCATCCTTATTTGTCTCTTTATTACCGTTCAAAACCCCTCTCACTCACCTCATATTAATTCCCTGTTCCATTCCCTTTAGTGGCCTTTCAAAACTTTCTCTTCCTCTATGTTCCTGAAATCCCCAATCACAAGACTCCTACTTCTAGCCTGCTACTATTCTGAGAAAATAGAAGCTGTGTGAGGTATTTTTCTTTTTACTTCCCCTGTCTTCCCCTCTGAATCCCTCTGTGCTGTACATTGTATTCCTCCTTTCGATCTTTGGCTCCAGAATGAAATGGCTCTCCTGGTAATGTTATCCTCTCCATCTTTACATCTGAATCATAAACCCTCCTGTCTCCTTACTTCCTTGTTCTTTCAGTTCCCTTCCTTAATTTTTTTTTTTTTTATCTCTCCTGACCAACCATCTCTTCATCTGCCTACTCAGGTAGGCCCAGTTTTTAAAAAGAAACAATCAAAAATCTTTTCACCTTGCCCCTTCCCTCAAGTTTCCTCCTCTTACCTCCCCTTCAACACCCAAATGATTAGAAAAGTGGTCTACATTTGCTTCCCACATTTCTTCACTTGCCCTTTACTTGATATTACTTCTAAGACCTCCTACATGTCAAACCCAACTTCATTCTCTCAAGCTCTCACACTATGGGTGACCTTGTGTCCCCTAAAACCCTTCCTTCCCTGGGACTTGTGATCCTGTACTATCCTGCTTCTCCTGACTGTCCTGGCCATCCGTCCCCATGTTCTCCCTTCTTCGGCCCTATGACACCAGGTATTCCCCATGGTTTTACCCTTGGTTCTCTGTACACCACTTCACTCCTTTGAAATTCTATTTCTTTGGGGCTCTATTCAGATCTCATCTGGATCGTCAGTTCAAAAGTTCTCTCTCAAGCTGCTCTACACATTATGTCTCTACCTGACAGACAACTTTGTCCCTAACACTAGGGACTCCTCAGAGGCATAATTATGTTTTATTCATCCTTGTACTTCAATGCCCCACTTCCACCATCCAGGGCCAGGAACGGGTAGTGGGAATGCAAGAAAAGTTACTTAGGCTGAACTAAACAGTATTTCCCACTGCACCTGAAACTGAACAGAAACAAAACTAAACAGCTGTCTAGCCCTCCACAACCCACAACAACCCAGCCTCCTCACTTCCCTATTTTTCTTCATGATATTTCTAACTTCCAAGCCTTAAAATCTGAGCTCCAACTCTGATGTCTTTTTCCTTGTCCTCTATATATCTAATAGATTAACATGTGTTATTGATTGTTCCTTTGTTGTTTTTACACTTGTCTACTCATTTAATGTCTTTCTGTCATATCCTCAAAATAAGGCCCTAATTACCTCCCGCCTATCTTATTTAATAGCTTCCCAAGTCAGATTCTTCATCTCTCCTACACACTACTTCTAGTTTACTCTTCATTTAGCACACTTCTAATGATATTACTATGCATCTCAAAAATAGTTCATATTGATCCCTTGCCTAGAAAATTACAAACATCTTGCCCTAATATACAAAGTTCTTCATAATATGGCCCCTCAAACACCTATGCTAGGAAGGACTCAAGTTACCACAAGAAAAGAAGACATTCTGATAGCTGTCAGAAAACAAGAAAGGTCTGAAACTCTACCATTCTTTCTTGCTGTCAGTGTTTCTGCTTTTCTTTTCAGTTTCCCTTCTCTCTATTGCTCTGCCTCCTCTGGTTATTCAGTTTCCATTCCCTTATGGTTTTCAACTAGCATACAGCACAATATGACAACTCTCAATACCTTGTAAACCTGGGCAACGCTCGATGCTTCTTTGCAGTTTTGACCCCCACTGCCAATTAGTCCAGTTTCTTGATTTTCCAGTTCCAACTCTAAAGAGTTCCAATGCCCTAGTCTGTTATTTCATGCTAGATCACAGAAATGCCACACAACGGCCTATGGATTGTCTGCACTTGTATCAGATGCTCAATCAGCTGGATCTAAACACATGGGACTGGACAGGATCACAGGTTCAGAGAATGGACCCTTGGGAAACAAGGCTGTGGGCAGAAAAATTCCTTTAGAAGGACAGGCAACGATCAACATCTTGAAGGCATTACCTTTTCCTGCTTTATTCTCCTACATGTACATGACAATCTTGTCAAACAGGAATTGCTATCTCAAAAACTCAGTCCACAATTTTATAATTCTATGCCTGTGCTCATGCTGTTCTCTCTGCTTAGAATAATCTCTTCCACCATCTTACTATCTACAAATCTACCATCCAAAGGACAAGAACAGACATAAAAGGAATTCCAACACAGTCAATGTACAACAAGAAAAGAAAGCTCTGAAAAATAATCTGAGCACAAAGAAACAAAACTCAAATTAAGGTGCAATTTTTGTCAATTAGATTAGCCCCCCAAAATTAGAATGATAAATGCATGTTATGATGATAGTTTCTTGTCTTCCTATAAAATATAGCTAAAAGGAAAGGCATTTAATTCCTGACAAAATTCCACAAAAATGTCCAAATATAAATTTTTTAAAAAGGAAGCACACCTACGATGAAGAATTTTAAAAGTAAATGCACCAGATCAAGTAATGCTGAGACTACAACAAAGCAGTTAATCTTGTAAATGGATGGTGGCATTGCAAAATCCTATAATTCTTTTAGAAAGCAGTTTACCAACATGATTCATTTTGAAACTACAGAAAAACTTAAACAGGAAAACAAAATTACTTTTCACTATTATCAACTAGAGAAAATCACTTTTAACATTTTGGTACATAGCCTGTCATACCCTCTTATTATATACTAGAGGCCCGGTGCACGAAATTCGTGCAAGGCTAGGCCTTCCTTCCCCCGGCTGCCGGCACCGGCTTCCCTCTGGCACCCAAGACCCAGGCTTCCCTCGAAGCTTCGTCTGGAAGAACATCTGGTCTAATTAGCATATTACGCTTTTATTATTATGGATTTTTTCCTTTACTTTTTTATTTTATTTTTTTAATTGGATCAAACTAGATATACTGTCAACTGGCTTATTAGCATCTTGTTTATTCATTAGGTCATAAACCTTTGTCTATTCTATTAACAGTATTCCAAAATATTATTGTTAATGATTCAAAACATTAATAGTCTATCCTATGAATAAGGAATAATATATACTTAGGAAAAAAAGTTCTAATGCTAGACCAGATTTTTCAACTTTTTCATAAATATTGATGGACAATAATGAACATCCTAGTATATAAGTCTTTTGTGCACATCTCTAATATTTTCTTAAAACAAATGTCCAGAAGTATATTTGATAAGGCAGAGAGTATAACCATTAAAAAGAATTTATAAATATTTTAATGAAAGAACTTATAAATATTGATTTAAGCAAAACTCTTATATGACTTTATTAGGAGAATAAGGAGTGAGGAAGGAGGAGGGAAAGAACAGATGATAGAAGAGATAAAGCTCCATAATTTATAGCAGAAAGTCATTGAACATTAAAAAATGTTCTAAGTTAGTATAAGGGCATTATTTAGAAAAAAGGAGATGAAGCAGCTATTAATGAAGAATAGTGGACAGGAATCAGGTATAAGAAAATATGTCACAGTAGCCCTGGCCAGTGTGGCTCAGTTGGTTGAGTCTCATCCCATGCACTGAGAGGTCAGGGCACATGCCAGGGTTTTAGGCTCGATCCCCAGTAAGGGGGGAGGTAGCTGATTGACACTGATATTTCTCTCTCTCCCTCTCCATCTCCCTTCCTCTCTCTCTCTCAAATCAATGAAAAAATAAAATATGGCACAGTATACTGATGTTTTTCATTTTAAGTCTTATCTCTTTGACTTTTCAACCATGCATTTATATTGGTTTGATAAAAATACAAATTACGTATATTTAAAAAGCTAAAGCCAGCAGTGTAATTCATATATAAAATATAACAGATGCACAAGTTGGCTTAAGAGCCCACAATTCTCATAACTCTTTAGGCAGAAAAAAATTCTTCTTATGTATATATCATTGCCTATAAAGACTTTAAAATTTATAATTTTGTGAATTCTTACTGAGAACCTTCTGTAAACAAAGCCTGTGACTGGGTGCTGTGGGAGATACTAAGAAATACTTTATCTCTTCTTTCCAGAGAGAAGACAATTGTTGTGAACACCAGAAATATTCTCTCCATGTGACTCAGCTATGGAATGTTAGAAAAATGCCTATGCAGAAAATCTTCACATTTTCTCTCAAAAAATTTTTTAATAGAAAAACATTAGGATACCAATTCCTCTATGTAGAGTTAAGAGAGAACAGTAGAGCTTTCTTCAGAAAAACCCTTACATTTTTCCACATACCATACCAGAGAGAGTGCTCTAAGCAGTCCTCACCAAATATGTCAGAAAATTGGAAAAATAAAAGGAAATTAGGATAGTGGGAAAATGAAGTGTTAGACCCTTAATTCTCAAGCAAATTCCTCACAGATCTTTCCATGTGTCCTTCATAAATGTGTAGTTCTTCCTTAGTTCACTTCATTGTAGGTAGAGACAAGAGTTTTCTCAAAACTCAGAACATTAGTCCCCCCCAGAAGGAATCATCACAGTGGCACTAAGTCCGAATTATTTTTCCTCTTTAGACAACTGATTTGCAGGTCACTGGTATAGTAAAGGATGAGTCTCCATTGGCAACAGTTGTTGAGTCTCTGTCTGTATCATATTACCTACAGGTGGGGCACAAAATGGAGCTGTTAGACCCAGACTCCTGTCAGTTGCTCCCTCCTCACACCTCTTTCTGATCCTCCTCCTCCTCTCCACTCCACATTCCTCCTTTAATCTCTTCCTCTCACTCTCTCCTTCTCCCCTTCTTCAAACCTCCTCCCTGAGTGTTTCCTTCCTTTGTCTTCTACCACTGCCCCACCCTTATCCTAACCACATCAAAGAATAGAGGTGAGGAAGGAGAGGCTTAAATTCTACCTTTATATCAACAGAAGTCTGGCAATGAAGACATCTAACCAAATGCCAGCTAACATTTTCAGTATAATTCAGACTAAACTATTTGTAAATTTATCAGAATTTCATGAGTAATTTTCTCTTTGCAGTTGAGCGACTATCATTTGGGTGTATTGATTTTGGTTTTCAAGGGTAAACTAAATGTATAATTGTGTTCTCCATTTCCACATTTAATACATCCTCTTTAAAATGCTGTGTCTAATGGCTATTATGTAACTTCAGCATACACTTACACAGCGCTTCCCTCCCCAACCTTTACCAGAATCTACCTCTCTTTCCCAAACAGTGGGTCTTGGGAAGAGAAAGGTGAATGTTCCCATCCTCATCTAAGCCTCTGTACTGATCAATGTGGGTCCCTATGCCAAAGGGTAAACAATATAATGGTCATTCCTTGGGAGCAGCTACATCCAAATAGCCTATTGAGTAAAGTTCAGGTGCACAGAGTACATGAACCTTTGAACTCTGAAAAATGTGGCTTAGAATCCCCAAATATCTGGCTTTTGGAATAGACATTCCATTTTCCAGTCAGAATAGAGATATTACAAAAAAATGCCAGGCAGGAGAGGATGAGATTAGTTTATCTGATGAATACATCAACTAAGAAATGGGAGAGAGCTCCAAAAATAGTTGGCTAAAAGTAATACGGCATTTAGATCAGGGGTCCTCAAACTTTTTAAACAGGGGGCCAGTTCACTGTCCCTCAGACCGTTGGAGGGCCGGACTATAGTTTAAAAAAAAATATGAACAAATTCCTATACACACTGCACATATCTTATTTTGAAGTAAAAAAACAAAACGGGAACAAATACAATATTTGTATTTGCATGTGGCCCGCGGGGCCGTAGTTTGAGGACCCCTGATTTAGATATTGCAAGCAAGTCTTCACAGATAATCTAAATTTCAAAAAGGTATGTTCAAAATTATTCTTAAAGTATTAATCATCCCAAAATACCACCATAAAAAGTTATATAAATTAGGATGGCACCCATGGGTCTAGGACTATGGCAAAACCTACCATCAATATTTGCTGGTCATCAAACTACTGAAGTCTTTTTTATATATTCAAATCTTGTCACAGTAATTCTACAAATTGCAGATAAGTACAAATGTACCAGAACAACTAGGTCAATAACTGCTCCCACTACACAGTTTCCCTAATTCTTTTGCAGCATCAAGAACTAATGAACTTATAATCTATGAAAAACGTATTACAAACCCACTATATGCTAAGCTTTGTGCTAGGGAACTTGGGGCACTTCCCTGCCCCACATGATGAACAAAATATCAAAATTCTAAATGAAGACAGGATTAGTATTGCCTCAGGCTCCAGTGTGGCTTGGCGTGGTACTATTTATGTTTGCTGAAGATTTTGATATTTTGTTCATCATGAATTTTTCACATTAATATTTATTTTTAAATATTATATTAAAATGTTATTTAATCTTGATCACTGAGGGGTTTTTTTGTTTTGTTTTCTAATATATTTTTATTGATTTCAGAGAGGAAGGGAGAGGGAGCAAGAGAGAGATAGAAACATCAATGATGAGAATCATTGATCAGCTGCCTCCTGCATGCCCCACAATGGGGACTGAGCCTGCAACCCAGAGATGTGCATGTGCTCCGACCTGGAATCAAACCGTGACTTCCTGGTTCACAGGTTGAAGCTTAACCACTGAGCCATGCCGGCAGGGCAATCACTGAGTTTTTTGGTGCTCCTTTTACATTCTGCTCCTTAGGTAAGTGCCTCACTCCTTCATCCTAGTCCCGGCCCTGCCCAGGGATTATAATCCACACCATGGGTTGGAAAAGATTTTCTGAAAAGGGCCAGACAGTAACTATTTTAGGTGCTATGAGCCAGGTGTTCTCTGTTGCAACTACTCAACTCTGCCTCTGTAGAACCAAAACATCACAGACAACATTTAAACAAATGAATGTGGCTGTGTTCCAATAATACTCTTTTTACAAAAACAGGCTGCCAGTCCCATGTGCCCCACAGGCTGTGTAGTTTGTCAACTCCTAATCTACACTAAATCCTCATTTAGTTGTCAGTGCTAGAGAGTAAAGTAACTTACATTAAATTTTAAAGAAAATTAAAAGCACCCATAATCACACTATCTAAAAATAACCACTTATATCTTTGGTGAATCATCTTTAAGTCTTTTTTTTAACACATATTTTAATAAAGATTAGTGTATTGGGCGGGTAAGCCTGATTATGCTGTGGCAACAAATTAACCCCTAAGTCCCGATGGCCTAAAGCAATTAAAGCTTATTTCTCACTCATGTTACCTGTCCATCATGTGTCAGCAGGGGCTTTAGCCCATCAGGAACCCTGGCTGATTAGGAACCCCCACCACCCTGTAGCTGCATCTGGAACACAGGACCCTCAGTCATCTTAAGAGATGAAGCCACAGCTGGAGGGTCTCACACCAGCTCTTTTAAGCTTACATCCTATTGTCTGTAACTAGTTACATAATCACAGGTGAAAGAATGGAAATGTCAGGAAGATAAAAGCGAATGTTTGGTGACCATTATTAGCCTCCTTGTCACATTAAAAATCATGATATATATATATATATAGGGAGAAAGAAGATGGCGGCGATATAGGCAGACGCGTCCCAGGTCGTGTCCCGGAGCAAATGGAGTGAGCAGCTGAAACTAATAACACCCACCCCGAATTGGCGAAAGGGCTCAGCTGGTGAGACGGTCTGCAGCCGGGAAGGGCA
>NW_006286678.1:1663663-1674462 GCF_000327345.1 Myotis davidii | reverse complement strand
TACACAATGGAATCCTATGCTGCTGTGAAAAGGAAGGAACTTCTACCATTCGCAACAGTGTGGATGGAACTGGAGAGCATTATGCTAAGTGAAATAAGCCAGTCAATGAAGGAAAAATACCACATGATCTCACTTACTCATGGATAATTGAGACCATTATAAACTTTTAAACAATAATAGATACAGAGGCAGAGCGGCCTCAAACAGAGTGTCAAACTGCAGCGGGAAGGCCGGGGAGGGTTCGGGGGCGGGAGGTAGGGGGGTAAGAGATCAACCAAAGGACTTGTATGCATGCATATAAGCATAACCAATGGACATAAGACACTGGGGAATAGGGGAGGCTAGGGGACTGTCTAGGGTGGGGGGGAAAAATGGTCACATATGTAATACCCTTTGTAATAAAATTTAAAAAAAAAATTATTTTCCCATTCTAAAAAAAAAAAAATCATGATATATATATATATATATATGTAGTTTTTTCCTCTGTTTGCCCTTAAAATTATGCCTATTATAAATTATAAGTATTTCCTGATATCATCAAATCTCTTCATAATCATATAGATAGATATAACCCTTGGTCACTGAGTCATTATTTCACTATTATAAATATTGCTATGTGCAAGCCATTATCCTAAGTGATTTATATGCATTTCTCATGTAATTCTTACAACTAGTCTTTGAGGAAGATACAATAGTATGCCCACTTTCCAGTTCTGAAAATAGAGGCCTAGTGAGCTTAAGTTCACTTTCCAAGGCCACTGAGCTAGTAAGTGGCAGACCTGGGACTCAAACACAGGATTGTCAGACTTTAAAGCCAGGGCTCTTAACCAAGGAGTGTGAACTAAAGAACTACAGGGAGAATCTCTGCCTCCATTGTCTCGTGGCTGTCTCTGTATCCAAATTTCCAGTCATTGGACTAGAGCCCATCCTATTCCAATATGACTTCATCTTCAATTGATTACATCTGCAAAGACCCTATTTCCAAATAAGGTCATATTCACAGGTACCTGGGATTGGGATTTTTTTTGTAATTTATTGGGGTGACATTGGTTAAGATTATGTAGGTTTCAAATGTTACATTTCTATGATACATGATCTGTATATTGCATTATGTGCCCACCACCCAAAGTCAGATTTTAACTATCTTTTGGGAGGGCACAATTCAAAACACAGCAGATGGCATAACTATGTCTTCAAGTTTTCCTTGGTATACTAGAAGGTAAAGAAAACAGAAAAAGAAGAGTTACTCTCCACCAACTCTAGTGGAAGGCTCTGTGTTGCGTCTTGATAAATTTGTACCAATAGATTCACATTCAAATATTCTGCCATAGGGTTAAACACAATAGAGTTTTAACTCTTGAATGGGTTTGGGGGAGTAAAACTTGGTATGGATACCCCATACATGGCTTTGTTTACCAACTGATCGATAAAAAGGGCTATAAGTTCAAACAAACAACCTACAAACAAAATTTGGCAACCATCCCATTTGAAAATAAAAAAACTGCTTATAATTTTGACCATTACTCATTTTTCTCTCTTTTTCCTAATGACTCTGTTATTTGGTATAAACTATTGGTAAATGCTTTTGGAACTTATAATAATCCCAAAACTAAATGGTTAGCAACCAATATTAACAGATGATGATGATGATAACAATAACGATGCTGCTGATAATAAATCTAAATGAACATTTAAGAGTACACTAGCCTTCTGTTTTTATAAGAAGTAAATTTTCCAAAGTAGATAACTGCATTCAAGTATTTATTATTTCTTACATAATAAGTACAGATAGAGATCTGGAGCGTATGTTAAAAATAAAAAATCAACCAAAGCTCAAAATAAATATATTCAGTAGGGAACAATGGTCTTATAACAATGTAGCCTTTCGCAGAGCACCTAGGAGCGATGAATCACTGCACTTGATGATCTTAAACAAGGTTACATATAATTAAAGAAGCATGGAAGTCAGGGGGCTGGTATTGTTATTCTACACAGAAATGTAGCACCAGACATCTAATAAACATTCAGAGGTTTGTACTCGTATTATGTAAGAATTACAACAATCCTAACAGAAAAAAATCTCTAGTCAAACTGTAAAATGATTTTTCACTTCCGTTTCTGAGTCACTTAAACTGGGAATAGCAAGCCAAAAATAAAAGTACACAATCAGGGAGGGAATCAAGCTAATTTTGTATTATAAATATAGATAGATGATAGATATAGAGATAGATCTTGTATCTTAAGTTTATAGTAATCCATACATTCTTAAAATCCGAGAAATTTTTGCAAGAGTATTCACAAATATGTTGTGATACTGTATTTTTGTCTTTTAATCTATATTATTAAAACTTCTAGAGGCCAAATTTTATTTCAAATTACCTTAGTAAAGGAATCTTTGGAACTATATGTTATTTAATACATACTACTCTTTTCTTTTAAAAATTAAAATCTTGAGCAACAATTCCTATCTCCAAAAGTTCTGCCTTCTTATTGCTTACTGGGCATAACCCTGCTTATGTTATCTGGTTGTCCTTCTTAAAATTCTACTGGAATCCTTACTACTTTGAACCCTTAGTTCTCCAGTCTCTAACCCTAGGTTCTCATCCCCACTGCTTCTCTTTTGGCATTTGACACTGTCAGGGCCTGGTCCTCTCAGCTCCAACTGATCACTCCTCCAGCGCTGAGTAAGCAAGCCCTTAACAAGCGGGGCAGAGGGCCTCTCCTTTACCAAATCAAATATAATTGAAGATTGGAACGTATGAAGTGATTCTTCAGGTGCCTCTGACCCTCTTATTACTTGCTGACCCTCTCTTTGGCCTAGGAACCCTTCACAGTAACATCTCATGGGTCAGAAATCATCCTCCCTGGTTGTTTGAACTCTACTGCTCATCCCCATGTCATTAGGCTGTGCAACAAGCTCTGTCTGTTTCCTCCATCCTGTCCTGAACCTATACAATACACCTCTGATATACAGATAAGGTCATAAAGGCCTCTTGTCTCGCCCTGACTGGTGTTGCTAAGTGGTTAGAGCATAGGCCTGCGCACCGGAGGGTTACACATATTAAAAATACACGACTTATAAGCACAGTCCTATATGTAGATAGACATATCCTTATTACATTAAAAAATGAAATCCACTAGTGAAGTTAAGCAAGAGAAGTCTTTACCAGTCTTTGCCATGTTCCATCTCACAGTTCTGGCCACTTGCCTTGGTGTGATGAATGGGGGTGATAATGGAAGAATTGTATCTACCACCAGACATTACATTCATGAGTATGAGGCAAGGACAACTTTTCTCACTTGGAAAATTAAATTTGCTGAATTAACAGCCACCGGCCCAGTTGAAAGGATAAAATGTCTGGGTCATTTCACTTAGCATAATGTTTCCAGGATCATCCAAGTTGTAGTAGCATATCAGAATGTCATTTTCTGTGCATATCACTTTTTGTTTTATCTATTCATCTGTTGATGGGCACTTGGGTTGTTTACACCTTTAGTTATTGTGAATAATGTTGCCATGAACATTGGTATACACATACATTTTCAAGTCTCTGTTTTTTAATTATTTCCAGTATATCTAGGAGTGGACTTGTTGGACCATATGGTAATTCTATATTTAACTTTTTGAGAATCACCATACTGTTTTCCACCATAAGATCTTATTGTTATCTGTTTAATCTCTGCAATATCTAAACATATGTCCCTTAATTTATGGGGTTTTTTTTCTTATGTTCCAACATATTTTTTCCAAATCTTTTTCTTCTTTTAATTTTTTTATTGTGGTAAAATTCACATAACATAAAATGTATCTTAACCATTTTAAAATATACTAGTTTAGTGGCATTAAGTACATTCATATTGTCGTGCAATCATCACCACGATCCATCTCCAGAATTCTTCATCTTGAAAAACTGAAACTCTGTGCTCATGAAACAGTAACTCCTCCATTCCCTGGCAACTGTAATTTTACTTTCTTTTTTCTTTTTATCTTCCCTTCCCCACCACACCCCAGCCTCTGGTAACCACCATTCCACCCTCTGTATGAGATTGGCTTTTTGTGTTTGTTGGATTAGATTCACATGTAATTGAAATCATGAACTATTTGTCTTTCTGTATCTGGCTTATTTCACTTGGCATAATGTCCTCCAGGTCCATTCATAATGTTGCAAGTGATAGACAGGATTCCTTCTTTCTTAAGACTGAATAATATTCCATTACATTTACCACACTTTCTTTATCCATTTATCAGCAGACAAACACTTAGGTTGTGAGTAATGCTGCAGTGAACACGGGAGTGCAGACATCTCTTCCAGATACTGGTTTCACTTTCTTTGGTAATACACCCAGAAGTGGGATTGCTGGATCATATGGTAGTTCTACTTTTAATTTTTTTAGGAACCTCCATACCATTTTCCATAGTGGTTGTGCCAATTTACAATCCTACCAACAGTGGACAAATGTTCCCTTTTCTCCACATGCTTACCAATACTGGTTATCTTTTGACTTTTTGAAAACAGCCATCCTAACAGGTGTGAGGTAACATCTCATTGTGATCGTGATTTGTCTTTTTCCCTGAGGATTAGTGATGTTGAGCATGTTTTCAGATACTTGTTGGCCATTTGTATATCTTCTTTGGGAAAATGTCTATTCAAGACCTTATATTTTTAAATCAGATTATTTGTTTTTCTTTTGCTACTGAGCTGTAAGAGTTCCTTAAATGTTTTAGATATTAACCTCTTATTAAATATATAGTTTTTAAATATTTCTCCCATCCTATAGGTTGCCTTTTCATATTGTTGATTCCTTATACCCTAAAAGTATGAAATCAAAAACTAAAAGGTATATACAAATAGAGAAAAAATACTTCAGCAAATATAACTGACAAAAAGTCAATATATCAAGAGCATGCATATTTTAATAAAACACTAAAATTTCAATAACCAAATTACAAACAGCATGAGTAGATAATTCACAAAAGGAGAAATGCAGATGGCTAACATATATGTGATTGTTACGTTAAAACCCAGTTAGGACCAAAATATAAAAACTTGAATAAATTTTTTTTGGCTATCCAGTTAACAATCATTTTGTCAAACTGCTCAATTCTACTTAACTCTAAGAGAGTTAACTGAAAAGAAACTGGCCCAGTATGATGTGTTTTTATTCAAATCACAGTGAAGTCATATAGATAATAGAGCATTATCTATACCATAGAGATAACAGTAGCTAACCTTGTCATATACTTCCTATTATTCAGGCATCATGTTAAATATTTTATATACATAAGAGGCGAGGCAGGGAGAGGAGAGTGATCGAAGTCCACAGCCTTGTGGAGAGTATAGTGTCCGGAGCGAGGAAATTTAGAGAACTCCTTGTAGAGTTGGGGGTAGCCACAGGAAAGGGAGAAAACTGGCATCCTGCTGTGCCCCGAGCGAAGCAGAGGAGCCTGTGAGAGTTCTAGTGAAGGTGCCGTCTAGTGAAGATGGGGTGTGCACTGGAGCACAGACACTTAGGCCCACTTCTCCCTGGAGATTTCTGAAGGCCAGGGGGTTCCTGGAGTTGCCCCGCAGCAGCACACCAGGGAAGGAGACAGCAGTAATTCTGGGAGGAAAGGATGTGTGGCACCTCCACCCCCATTTCATGACGGAAGATAGCACAGAAAACCTCAGTGGTTTCCAGCAGCCCTCAGAAAGGACTAGGAAACAGAGGAGAGACAAAAGGGCTACCCACACAGCCAGGACAAATGAGGTGGCAACCCCCACCCACCCCCTCACGAAAGGAGTTAGAGCTGTGGACCACGCAGGGCTGCCCCCCTTTTCACACAGTCCTCACTGACAGAGTGGGTCAGGTTGGCCTGAACAAGAAACCATCGTATAGAGGCCATTTCATCAGCAGAGGATGCTAGAAGCAGATGGATCCAGAGTGACCTGAGTAAGACCACCTTGCTACAACCAGCAGGTGGTCAAGTGTGTGAGACTATTGTTACCTCCTCTATCCAAGTGTCCCTCACCCCAGAGAGGAGGGGAGAAGATATCTCAGGAGCAGTCAGACTGTCTCTCTCTCAGTCACTCACTCTCTCGCTCTCTCTATCTCCCCCATCTCCCTCTATCAAACCCTCTCCCTTTATCAAACCCTCTCCCTTCCGACACAGATTTTTGGGTCCCTTAAGTGACAGATTAGAAGACGAGTTTTAAATTGGACACGATACTGAAGTTTTAAACAGTACTAGACTGAACTTTACTCATCAAAAATGATCAGGATGCTTTGATATTTACTTAAAATGCGATTAAAGGAAGGGAACAGTGGATTCTGCAGTTTGGTTAAAAGTGGCCAGGAAAAAAAGTTAAAGTGTTGCCCCGGCCGTGGTTGCTCAGTGTCACTCAGTGATTAGAGCATCGACCGAGAAGGGTCACAGGTTCGATTCCCAGTCAAGAGCACATACCTGGGTTGTGGGTTTGCTCCCCCCATCCCACCCCATCACCATCAGGGCGTGTGCAGGAGCTAACCAATGGATGTGTCTCTATCACATGGACGTTTCTCTCTCTCTCTCTCTCCCACTCTCTCCCTCCCTTCCACTCTCTCTGAAAAGCAATGGAAAAAATATCCTCAGGTGAGGATTAACAACAACAACAAAAGAGTGTTGCCCTGGCAGGTGTGGCTAAGTTGGTTGGAGCATCGACTCATGCACCCAAGGGTCGTGGGTTAGATTCCATTCAGGGTACATACCCAGGTTGCGAGTTCGATCCCCAGTGGGGGTGCATGTGAGAGGCAACTAATTGATGTTTCTCTCTCACATCACCCTTTCTCTCTCTCTCCCTCTCCCTTCCTCTTTCTCTAAAATCAATAAAAACATATCCTCAGGTGAGAATTAAAAAAAAAAAAGTTAAAGTGTTTATCCCACTGAGTTGTCAATGGATAGATTACATTATAAAGGGCGTCCCAGAATTCACGCAAGAAGTAATTTTGATAGAAAACACAGGTTTATAATTAAAAATTGTAAATTTTTTATTAATTCATAAAGTATATAGTATAGGGTTATGTATGGAATAGCATATCGGATAAATGGCTTCCACGGCTTTGCAAAATGGATTATCATGTCGCGATAGCGAGCACCATTAACTTATTGCCTGAGCAGCCACATTTTGGTGATGGAAAATTTCAACAAAGACCACTGCAGCTCAGATTGTTTACATTTTACAATGTAGAGGCAATTTTCTCTGAACCTAATATAATATCTATTACAGCTATGTTGATGATTATTTTAGATTATGATCAGGCACTTTATTCTTTTGTTTTGTTTCCTGAAGGAGTTAAATAATATATACCCACCATACTCACATAAGCAGACTAGACTAAAACTTGAACTCCACATCTTGCCGGCTGAAGCTAAAGGGTGTCCCAAAAGTCACGCAAGAAGTAATTTTGATAGAAAACACAGGTTTATAATTAAAAATTGTAAATTTTTTATTGATTCATAAAGTATACAGTATAGGGTTATGTATGGAATAGCATATCGGGTAAATGGCCTCCACAGCTTTGCTGGCACATAGGCACTCTTTTGTTGAAATTTTCCATGACTGTTTTGCATAAATGTGGCTAAATTTCGATGAGGCTCATTTTCATCTTGATGGCTTGGTTAATCGACAAAATTGTCGCATTTGGGGTTCAGAAAATCCACAACTAATTGTTGAGAAACAAATGCATCCACGACATGTCACTGTTTGGTGCGGATTTTGGGCTGGAAAATGAAGCTGCTCAGACAATAACAAAAGAGTGCGTATGTGCCAGCAAAGCCGTGGGGGCCGTTTACCCGATATGCTATTCCATACATAACCCCATACTGTATACTTTATGAATCAATAAAAAATTTACAATTTTTAATTATAAACCTGTGTTTTCTATCAAAATTACTTATTGCGTGAATTTTGGGACACTACATTGGAAAAACTCTTATCAGAACCTTACCAAAAGCAACCCATTTTAAAGGACAACAAACATGCAAGGATGAGTGAGGTGTGCTCGGGTATTCTAATCTTTTTTTCTTTTAAATCATTCAATACAATTTCCCTGCCATGTCATTTCATCACTAGAAATCAAAGTACCACAAATTTTTTTTAAAAATCAAATTAAACCATAGACCTAAGTCACATTTCTGCACATCAGATAAACCCGCGATGGGACCTCAGCCCCCTTCTCTCTGAGTCATCTCAGTACCACAGAAAGCTGTGACCCGGTGTTTCCAGGAGGACCAGTCATGCGGCTCTGCTGTGCAGATGAGTCATAAGAAACCTGGCCAACCATACTTGACATCCTCAAACCTCCTCCCCGGGAGCTGGCCATTTTCCTTCCACTTGCCCGTATTCTTCCATTTCCCTGAAATTTCTCTCCAGGAGCCATCCCTAACTGAATTAGTACAACAAGAATATCCTACCCGCTGCCTGTGGAAAGCACAAGACTTTCAAACATCACTGCACTACGAAGTGATGCTACTACATGATTCCTGCTTACAAAAGTAAAAGACTTTTTTTCTCCTCCACCAGAAAGCGGTCCAGATTCTCAACAGTCTCCAGGCTCAGTGTGGTACCATGATTGCCATAAATAAATTTCTTACGCACTAAACCCAGTTTTGCCCTTTTCCCAGGAGGCTTTTGTAAAGCTCAACATAAATTCAGCTATCTCATATGATGCAATTGTGATTTAGGAAAAGCCAAGACCATCATCAATACACGGTTCCATCCTCCCACACCAACAGCCCAATCTAACTACCGCCAAGTCCCCAAGCCCCGAAACTCCCACCCACAAGCTGCCAAACCCTCTGGTTGCCCTGTCACTGGCAGATGCTACAATGCTCTGTCAGTAAAAGGTTTGTGAGGAACGGAGAAGTGCACCAAATCAAACAGAATGCAAAGACGTTTTTACTAAATTCAGGATTTCAGGATCCTGGAATACTTCATGTTTAAGAATTAAGAGAGATTTGGGGCTTCACAGCCCTGTGCTCCTCTGCCTGGCCAGCCTTAAAATGGCTATTCCCATCCACCCTAAAGGGAATCGGAGACGGCCCTTTGCGAAGACTTGGAACTTGTCCCGTGAAAAGCATTATGAACATACAACTCTGCAAAAGCAAACTATTGCAATTACAGGAAGACTCGTGTGCGCCACGGTCATCCCTTCTATGGTGAACAATACGATGGACACTCACAAGTGGAGGGCATCATCTGCTAAGGGGAAGCCACGTTCGTGCACTGCATTGAGCTGTGCCCCAAGACACTGACCTAGAGACGCAGTGAGCGGAAACACTACAATCACAGTTAGGTTACCGAAATTGCTTACTAAGGTTTCACCACATCATGTAATACTTATTTCAGTCTGGAAAGCAATCTCCATACTCTGACCTCCTTTGTCATACAAAGGGTGGGGCAAAAGTAGGCTTAAGTTGTGAGTACTGAAAATACAGTTTGTTCTTGTATTAGTATTCATTAGCTATTGTATTATTTTCCATACAAACAACTGTAAACCTACATTTGCCCTACCCTGTATATGGGAAAACAGAGGCCCAGGAAGTGTAAAGACTTACCTATACCAGACAGCTCAGCCAGCTGAATGTATGAGAGACAACCGATCAATGTTTCTCTCACATCAATGTTTCTCTCTCTCCCTAAAATTCAATTAAAAAAACAACAACAACACATGAGTACTCTTTTAAAACCACAAAAGCAGAGAATTATCAGCTGGAACACAGATATAGGAAAGGGAAAGCCAGGGAGGAAGACATGAAGCTGAGTCCAAAAGAGAATATGAAAGAAATTTTGGACAAAGAGATAGTGAAGGTGGGAAAAATACTGGAAATTAGAAAAATTTGACATTGTGAAGAGCAACTGGAGCAGGAAAGTTCCAAAGGATTTGTCTAAGATGAGTGAACTAGTGCCCCATCCAATGCTATTATTTTAATAATACATTTTTCTGCTGATTTAAAATGAATCTATAATTAATTTTATATAATGCTATACACACTTGTGACTGTTCTGTACTTTTTTAAATTGTTTTTTATTTTTATTGATTTCAGAGAAGGGATGAAAAAGAACCATTGGTTGTCTGCCTCCTACATACCCCACACTGGGGATTGAGCCTGCAACCTGGGCAAGTGCCCTGACAGAGAATCAAACCATGACCTCCTGGTTCCTATGTTGACTGAGCTATGCGGGCTAGGCTGCTCTGTACTTTTGATTCTGTTCCTGTGAGCTGCCTATTTCTGAACCAGTTCTATGCAGAACGAATTATCATAGCTTAGTAATAATACTTTATGAATTGAGAAGATTTCTGTATACTTCTTTTATCCAAAATATTTAACAAGCATTGAACATTTTCAGGAATTACCCATAAAATCATCAAGTGATTACATAACTTTATACTCCTACCAGAAGTTTCTCCACATTCTCACCAATAGTTGGTGTTGTCTATCTTTAATTTCTTCATGAGGTTTGGATATGAGTAGGCAGTAAACAAGATTCAAGTGTGAGGCACAGCAAATTCAAGCCTGGGTTATCACTTTCACGTGAAGTCCTGGAGACTACCTCCAGGTTGTGACACACACACATGATGCTGGGGCTTTAGGAGATGTTCTTCTTCCTTGGACACAGAGTGTACAATGCATGGGATCCAGGGCCAAAGTCCTGAAGGATCAGGTTCCCTGATTTGAACACGTCTGGACAGTTTGCTGGTACGTCATCATGGCCCAAACTAAACATGAGTCTGCATGGTTGGGCAAAGATAAGGACCTAAAGTTTAAGCCTCTTTTTCAC
>NW_006286678.1:1657515-1663643 GCF_000327345.1 Myotis davidii | reverse complement strand
GCCGGGGCGGGGGGATGTTAAGCATCACTGTCTATATAAGTTTCAGTTCTTATAGATTCCAGAATTATGAAGGTTATTTACTCTGGATCATGGGCTGGATATCTATATTTTGCAGGTTTTAACACAGTGATCAATAAATAATGACAAACAATTTGAATTAAAAATTCTAAAGTGTTAATAGAGTTAGTAGGAGGAAATGTGTATGGGGGGACTGAAGTATCAAGACAATCATAAGAGACAGTTACTACAATTCTAAATATAATTGATGATATAAGCAAGGGCTTAAAAAATGGAAACTAACAGAATTAAGACTGCTGCCTGCTCCCATCCTCCCAACATTGAAGGCTGTAGAAGCCAGTGAATAGCAAGGAGTTTTTAAACCTAGAAAGTGAGTTGAAACAATGAACTTGGGTTTTCTGGATATCTTCTACTTTCCACAGATTATTTCCTCCCACCACTTTCTAACAATAAATAGTGTGTCTCCTATGATTTATTAATTTCCTTTATGGATTTAAATCTGTGGAAACTTTTCCATTGTGAAGTCATGCAACTGCAAAGGAACTTGGAGAAATAACAGATACCATGAGATAGACCTGTCTCCAATCTGGAGATCCCCTCCCACATTTGCTGAAGTATCCATTCAGTTCCTTTACTACCAGAACTACACTCAGGGTTATCAAATAAATCTGGAAGCTGTGTGAGCTCTAATGTGACAGTGGAGGTGAAGGTGGGGTGCACTTGATAAGAACAATCTGCTCTTTAAAAAAAAAATTTAAGGCAAGGCAATAATTTGGCCCTGGATCTCATTCAATTTTACTGTAATTGAGTATCATTCAGGTATTGAATATACAATGTATCTTGCCTGTTAGTCTTTCAAGAACTATTTATTGAATGCCTACTACTATATACTAGACACTGTGAAAGGGATAAAATGGTAAGTAAAGAAACAGAGAAAAGACAGTTATGAGTGGGAAGAGTAGGAATGGTTAAGAAAACATGAGCCGCTGGTGGGCTCCTTTATTACAAAGACTTTGTGTGTTCTTGGGTCCTTGAATCAGAAAAAATAAAGTAGCTATTCTGGATCCCTCTGACAGTCATGGCAAAGTGTGTGTGTGTGTGTGTGTGTGTGTGTGTGTGTGTGTGTGCTGATGGGTTTTGGAGAAGATGAAGGAGCATAAGGAGAATACCTCAATTTCTGCCCAATAGAAGTGGGAGGATGGAATCACTGATGTTCCAGAAGCTAAGAAAGGAAAAATGTAAATTATTTTCTTTACGCATGTGGTTTGCACAACATCCTCCAACGTAAGACTCCCACTTGGGGCCTAAAGTTGGAAAAATCTAGGGAGTATGAAGAAGGGGAACAGAGCAACCAGACCTGACACAGTATACCAGGTGTCAGCACTAGCAGATCAACTCCTGATGGGAGACCTCTGTAAGATGTCCTCCAGGTTCATTAGCCATGTGCACTATGAATATGGACTTAATGTCATTTACCTAAAATGTATTTCTCACGTAACTTATATACAGGCAGGGTAGCAAGGAATGAGTTTAAGTCCCATTCTGCTGCTTAGTCCCTACTGCTCTTTAGTAAGTTTATTAGCTTCTTTGACTCTCCACTGGCTTTATTTATAAAACTCAGATAATCGAATCTGTGCTACTATCTATCCCCCAGAGTCCTGATAAGAATCAAATGAGATCATATATGTGAAAACACTCCATATACTGTAAAATCCTAGATAGATACTAATTAATATCCTTATACTTTATCTGCAATTTCAAATGAGGTTTGATGACTGGTCTCTTTATTCAAGCCCACTTGCTGCAACCCTTTACACAAATCAGTACTTGCCTAATTTTAGCAATACCAATATTGTATCAATTCTTAGTATCAAGTTTTATTTATAGAATTAAGCTATCACTCTAGTGCCACTTTAGTACTGGGGTTTAATTAAGGTCTAATTACCACTAACTTATCATCTATTCCATTTCCCTCAGATATCTTCTAGTAATGTCACACTAATTTAGTAAAGAAACCATCCTATTGATTTGTTGCCCCCATACATATTAACAAGTCAGTTCTGACTTGCCTTAAACAATGTCTGTAAATTCACTTACCATAATCATAATTCCTTCTCTGGCTGACCTTATTATTCCATACTGAATTTTTCTCATCTAGGAATACCATTAATAACCTCTCCTTCCTATTTCTGGTTTTCCCCAATAGGTGGATCCTGCTCTACTGCCAGACCTAGTTCTTCTGGCCTGAAATCAAGTATATTTAAAGGTTAATTTCATAACTCTAACCTCACTTTACCCACGTACAAGTTTATATTTTCTAGAGAAAATTTCTATTTTCATTTCACAAGAAAAATCATCAAACATATTCCAAATTGCTGAGAGGCTGGTTCTACTGCAAGCTTCTAATTTCTTTCCTTTGGAGATAGGGAATTTGACATTAAAAATAAAGAAATGGCACTTTGATAATGCAGTCTTCTACCAGAATGTGTTTCCTTGTGCTTTAATCATTGTTTCCTGAAGTAGAGTTGAGCAGCATTCAGATCTTCCTTAGGTCTGTCACAGAGTATCAAATATTTTATTCTCTAAAATGTTGCTTCTTCAGAGATCTTTAAGTAAATTTAAAAGAATTCTTCCCAAACAGGAATTGAAACCATAAAAACTTCAATAAACGTTGAGATTTGTAATGTAATAATCACATGCTGTTATTAGCATCAACAATTTACACCCTTAAGATCAGATGTCCCTCAAGAATGCCACTGAATCGTGGATAATATGTTATTGTAATATTCTCAGCTTCATTACTTTCAACAAGTAGCAATTAAATCACTTCTAAGATGCAAATTAAACATTTGGTTCTCATGATCGCCACTAAAAATTTCAAATCAAAAATCATGCTTAGGAAATCCACAACCATTATTTTATATAACTACAGACAAATATTACTCTATGGCATTGCCCATAACTTTAAATATAGGCTTTATCCCCCTACAAATTGGTTTATCCCCCTACCTATTGTATCATCTGAGAAACAATAAGAAGTTTAGCAACAACAGTCTCCTAATTTTGATGATTTTATGATACTCAGTGACAGACCTAAATAGTCTAAAAGTAAACTGTGAAACTCTCTTAACAACCATACCCTCTACATTTTCCAGACAATCGATTGATTACATGTGAGAATATACTACATATTCTGTGAAATATGCTAATGCTCCTGATTTAAAGAAAAGCTGGAGCTGAAGATCTTCCTTAATTATTCTAATTCTAGATTATCAGGATTCTTAAAAAGCCATCCACTTCCCAGTCACCCATCTTCACAACCAAGTGCAGAACCTGGCCCCTCGCCACTAGAGGGGGTATTTCTTCTATTGGTTTCCCTTTCCCCTTACTTGGCTTACCAGAATTTCTGGTTGAACTAGAAATTAGCCTCAAGATCTACATACATCCTGACCTTTACTTCCCCTTCATATAGTGTGGCCCTTTCTTTTCATTTCGGGCTGTAAGTTGCCACAAAAATATTAACTTCAATCCCTAATTACTGTTATTATATCCCACATCTTACTTCATTGCCTGTTTCACATAGACTAACAAGCTACATAGAGCTGATTCTAGAGACTTTGACAATAGTTCACTGGAAAGCAATCAGAAATTAAACAAAGATTGAGTATTCTTTTTTTAATTTTTTACCTTATTATATTTAAATAATAACAATATTGAAAAATTAGACAAGAATTAGCAACAAATTTCAAAGAAACTCAATGTCTTTAAGTGACTCAGTGTCCTGCCTCCTAGATCATTTCTGGCGCTACTTAATCTGTGCCAGGAATAAAAGGCACTAGATGAGAAAATGGACAAAGTACCCATTTAGACCAAATATCTTACGATTACTTATTTAACTTAACTCACTATTTTTTCTGGCAAAGGTTATATACATCTGCTTAGAACAGCCCCACTGACCACAAAGTAGTCACAAAGTGGGAAAGAATGGATGAAAGAGGAGCAGAGGGGAGAAGAGAGGAAAATAAATCTATTAAACAATCTTGAGGCCCGATATAAGATGCAAAATATGCAAGAGCAGGGACTGAGATCAAAGCAAGGAATCAGAATCGGGAAATGAGGGAAGGAACAAACAGGAGCAGTGACACCACCAGATATCTGAACAATCCAAAAGACTCCAGAAAAAAATGGGTACTGGTTGGTTCCTTGCTGCTTTCTTGAAAAATCCTGGTCTAAGATAGAGCCCCTCAGAGAAGACTGAGATTAGCCAGTCAGAATCCACACCCACTTCATGACAAGAGAGCGAAGAACCCCCAATGTTATCAGAATAAAATCAAATACATCTGATGTGAATTTGCTCGGGACAAAGTGAGTATATAACCCAGAATGCTTTGGGCTGCATGTGACCAAATCCCAGATCACACTGACTTGCACAACAAGGAACTGAATTATCTCACGGAACTGGGAGTTCGGAGGTAAGGGAGGCCGAGTACAACACAATCAGCAGTTCAGTAAGGTCATCAGGAGCTCAGGTTTCTTCTGTGTTCTGTCCTCTAGATCAGGTTCATCCAAAACTAGTTTCTCCTAAAATGGCTTGGGCAGCTCTGGCCATTATTTTCAGACACGACACCAACAGGAGAAGAGGCACCATCTCTTTCTTTTATCTCTTTTTAGGGACAAGAAACGCTTTCCCAGAAGCACCCTCTTCTAGACTTCCCTTCACATCTCACTGGGCAGAACAGGTTGCAGGCCATTCATTCCTAACTCTTCATTGTCAAAGGAAATGGAATTACCCAAGATTGCTTAGACCAGTGGTTCTCAACCTTCCTAGTGCCGCAACCCTTTAATACAGTTCTTCATGTTGTGGTGACCCCAACCATAAAATTATTTTCCTTGCTACTTCATAACTGTAATTTTGCTACTGTTATGAATCGTCATGTAAATATCTGATATGCAGGATGTATTTTCATTGTTACAAATTGAACATAATTAAAGCATAGTGATTAATGACAAAAACAATATGTAATTATATATGTGTTTTCCGATGGTCTTAGGCGACCCCTGTGAAAGGGTCGCTCGACCCCCAAAGGGGTTGCGACCCACAGGTTGAGAACCGTTGGCTTAGACTAATTATCTGGGGTGGAATGAATGCTGCTGTCCATCACCATGACCAAACCAGGGGCAATTTATAATGGTGAGTATCATTGTGACACTGTTTTTATTCCATAACAAACCTATAATGTAATTGCGCTGCTTCCATAATCTTAACTATTAGGCACGTCCTCTGCCTGAGATTCAGATAATTACTCTTTGCTCACATCTCACATTTACCATCATAAACTTATTTATCACATATAAAACATCTTATAACTTTCTTGTTCAATCCACTATTTACAAAAAACTTTAATGCAACGTTTTAGAGCAAGAATATTAAACAGCCCTAGCCAGTCTGGCTCAGTGGGTAGAGTGTCAGCCTGTGGACTGAAGGGTCCTGGGTTCGATTCCGGTCAAGGGCACATACCTTGGTTGCAGGTTCCCTGGCCCTGGTTGTGGTAAGTGCAGGAGGCAACCTATCGATGTGTCTCTCTCACATCGCTGTTTCTCTCTGTCTCTCCCTCTCCGTTCCACTCTCTCCAAAAAAATCAATGGAAAAAAATATCCTCAGGTGAGGATGAACAATAACAAAAAAAGAATGTCTCCCACAGCATCTTCAACAGATACAGGTACCTAGAATTCCATTTCCATAAAGGCTCGAAGCTCAGTTTGGATCTCATGGGAAGTAGTGTCGTGACTGAGTAGTGCTATCTACCAGCAACTTGGGTTTGGACACAACACATGGCCTATATTTGCGAACAGTGATTTAGAGAAAATCTCTCAATAACTTCCCTCCAATGATAATGACCTTCTCCTTATTTTTATTTTAGTGGGAGTCCAATCTAATCCTCCTCTCACTTAACTCTCCTTATCTAATTTATATACGTATACACATAATATACATCAAGCATGAACTCCAAAATTTATTGTATGTATAATGGGAGATTCCACAGGCATTTGGAACTGAGTCCCTTTTGTAAGTCCACAGAAAGACTTGGCAGAATGGCTTATTTACAAAC
>NW_006286678.1:1646769-1657436 GCF_000327345.1 Myotis davidii | reverse complement strand
GGGGGAGCCTTTGGGGCTGGGCACAGGATTGAGGGAAAGAAGAAAAAAGAATGGCAACCCACTTCCAATTAAGGTGGACTCTCGCCCACACTTGCAAGACAAAAGGCAGAAAGAAACCAAAACCTAATCCTGGACAAAGGTGACTAATCAATAATTGGAGAATGCTTAAATAATGGCAGATTACAAACAGTAATTTATGTATATAAACTGTATTTGAAAAAGACACTAAAGGACAATAGTGGTAATTCCTGGGTGAGTTGATTTATGGCTTTGTTTTTCTTTTGTCCTTCTATTCCTTATCTACATTTTTCTGAGTGTCCTGTACTGCACATGCATTGCCTTTTTAATGAAGAGAATAAAAAAAATAAAGGAAAATGTTTTTATCTTATCGCTCAATGTTTTAGTTGTTCCAATTAACCTCTTATTGCCTTGTAGTTAAGATCAAACTTGTTCAAAAAGAAATGGAAGAAAAAAGGAAAAAAAAGATTAAGCTTGCTCAAATGGTCTCCTATTGTTGGGCAGCTAAGTTGTTTTCATTTTTTTGTGTCACAAACAAAAAAGTGCTCTTGTAGCTGAAAATTAATTTGAAATGTAAAAGAAAAAATAGAAAGATCCTTAGGAAATGAATTAAAAGTGTTGATTATCCTATAATACACTAAAATTACCACTACTCAAAAAACTAGTAATTTAGGACATTCTTTTTTTTTTTTTTTTACCAAATCACTGTTTTAACCAATTTATCTAGTTGATTAGTTTGCTTTCAACTAAACTGTATTTGGCCAAAATTGGTTTCGGCCAAAATAACTTCAAGTCAAATTGGTGTTGGACAAACAATATACTACCATCATCAAGGGAAAGTCTGAAGGCAGAGATAAGAAATATGATCCCAAAAAGGTTTAATAATAAAGAACCGGCAAGATGCCCTAGACAAGTTTGACAGAGAAAGATCATCTAGGGCAGTGGCCGGTAAACTGAGGCTCACGAGCCACATGCAGCTCTTTGGCCCCTTGAGTGTGGCTCTTCCACAAAATACTGACTTCTGCGCATGGGCCACGAAGTTTCAATCGCACTGTACATGTGCGCCCGCACGTGGTGTTTTGTGGAAGAGCCACACTCAAGGGGCCAGAGAGCCACATGTGGCTTAAGAGCCACAGTTTGCCGACCACTGATCTAGGGCAATGATTCAAAGTAGAAGAATGTATTTTATCAAGGAGCTATAAGACTAGTCCAATTAGCTTCAAAAGTGCTAGTAAAGGTATCAAATAAATTCATTTTCATCTGCCTGCTTGGATACTTTCCCTTAGAACAGTGGTTGGCAAACTACGGCTCGGCAAACCGTGGCTCGCGAGCCACATGCGGCTCTTTGCCCCCTTCAGTGTGGCTCTTCCACAAAATACCGGCTCTTCCACAAAATACTGACTTCTGAGCATGGGCCACGAAGTTTCAATCTCACTGTACGTGTGCGCCCGCACGTGGTATTTTGTGGAAGAGCCACACTGAAGGGGCCAAAGAGCCGCATGTGGCTCGCGAGCCGTGGTTTGCCAACCACGGCCTTAGAACACTGCTGGGGTTTTCCCTAAGTTCCCTTGATGAGAAAACTTAATCTTCTTGGGGTTCAATTAAGAATGCATGTTCCCCAAATCCTTCACCCACAATCACTTCCTCAACTAAATGAGGTTCTGGAGTGGCCACTGCATATGGGGAATCCAAACCACTTTTCTGGCATATTATGGTTCCTGCTCCAAATTACAAAAGGTAATATTAATATGGCTAGAGAGAGCTAGAAGACATCTCTGATTTTAACAGCCTTCTAAGAAACTTGATCATAGTCAGGATTTCTTTTTAGCCAGTTATGGTCAATAAAAAAATCCCGGAGAGCTTTCTGAGCAGCCTCTATTCACTCAAATATTCATTGTCTGCCGGGATGTTGCTGAGGAAAGCAGGAAGATAGCGCAGCGAAAGAAATCTTTGCCATTAAAGAAGGCGTTCTATAGAAAAAAAAGGAAAACAGAGAACTGTATTCATATTCAGTCACAGTAAAGTATGTAAGGGGGAGAGGGTTGTAGATTTACAGTTCTGTTGTTTTTGGTAAGAAGTAAAAAAAAAAATGTAGAAAAAAAAATGTAGAGATGGACTATTCACTAATGCTGTTGGGGCAACTGAGTAGCCACTTAGAAAAAAATTAAGTTGGACCTATATTTCAACCATACACCAAGAAAAATGGATCAAAACTTTAAGCATAAAGCCTTGGCCAGGTAGGGCTCAGTTGTTTGGACCATCATCCCGTCCATCAAAAGGTTTCAGGTTCAATCGCTGGTCGGGGCACACAGAGAGAGTCAACTGATCAATATTTCTCTCACAGTGATGTTTCTCTCTGTCTCTTTCTCTCTCTAAGAAAATAAAATCAATAAAAACATCCTCAGGTGAGGATTAAAAAAATATTTAAGCATAAAACAGAAACCACAAAAGTAGTAGAAGACAATATGAGAAAATTCTTTTATAACCTTGTACCGGACAGGGTTTTCTAACTGACACAAAACCCAGAAGGCATAAAAGAGAAGACTTACAAATTCAACTACATTTTAGAAAAATATCTAAAGAGCAAAAACGCCATAAGCAAAGACGGAAAAATAAATGACAAACAGGGTAAGGGGAAGTGATGTTATAGTTCATATTACAAAGGGCCAATCTCCATAAATAATCAACTAGTTATGAGATTATTTTCAAATGACCCCACCCCACCCAAAATAGACTAAGAATACTGAGACACTTACAAATGGCTCTTAAACACATAAAAAGATATTCAAACTAATTCATAAGAGAAACAGAAATGAAAACTACACTAAGACAACATTTTCACCTATCAGATTGGAAAAAATCCAAAAGTTCAATAACACATTTGCTAGCAGGAATATGGGTAGTCAGGCATTCTCATACATTTCTGGAGGGGGCGGGGGTAGGGGGTTTAAACTGTACAACCTCTGTGTAGGGCAATTTGGTTGTACGTATAAAACTACCATGATTTACACTCTTTAGTCTGCAATTCTACTTTTAGTAATTTACCCTACAAACATATTTCACAAGTATGAAATAATCTATGTAACAAAAGTATTTACTGCAGCATTGCTTGTAATAGCCAGAGATTGAAAACTTCCCAAAAAAGTCTATCAATATGGGGCTGGTTAAATAAATGATGCTATAGACACATAATGACGTGGTAGAGATATCCAATTACGTTGTTAAAGTGAAATATATATTGGATATTTTCCACTGTTATGGAAAGAACTGCACATTGTTAAGTGCAAAAAACACAATAATACATATAATCTTCCATTTGTATAAAAAAGGAAAACAGAATTTTTCTTTTTATTGGCTTCAATATGCATTGAATTTTTATTAAAACACTAGAAGGATGGGAATTAGGTAGATGGGAACAGGGGTAGAAGGGAAACTTTTCATTACTCGACATTTTGTTGTTTGAATCACGTGAATGCATTACCTTTTCAAAAATTAAATCTTAGAATGTTTAATAGATTAAATGTTTAGAAGATACTATATAATTCAAGCTCCCAGGTAATAGTCTACATTTGGGCCCCTTAGTCTATGGATGACAGATCTGGAGACCTTGAATAGTAGCATCTAGAAATGGAAAACAAAGTCAGGGTTATAGATGGAAATCTGATGGCTAGAAGAAAACAACTCCCTGATGACAGGTTGTATATGCCCAGGGAAGAGACAGTGAAAAAAAGAGGGAAGAACACAATCTTGTGAAACTGTCATGGCAAAAGTAGCACATCAAAACAAAGAGATAAGCCAGAGATTAATTCTTGGGGTACTGGGGTCAAGAGGTGGTAATTCCTTAGGATATCTGAATTGGTTCTTAGTGCAAACACGGGAGTCACAGAGTGGTGTAACGCAGGGGTACTATCCTCAACATGGGCAACTGGAAAACTAGTTGCAAACGATGTGACGGGGAGGTATAGTTAACAGCAGCACAAAAATGTACAGCAGGCCTCCTCTGCTCCTCTATTATGCCTAACCCCTGAGTAAAACTCTCTCAGAAAAGTTAATAAGGCCCGGAAGCTGGTTAGGATAAAGAAAATGGTTACTCTCGATGATTTTCTCAATGGTTGGAGCATCGGCCGGCAGACTGAAGGATCCCGGGGTTCAATTCCAGTTAAGGGCACATACCTTGGTTAGAGGCTCAACCCCTAGCCTCGGTGGAGGTGTGTGTGGGAGGCAGCTAATTGATGTGTCTCTCTCACATCGATGTTTCTCTCTCTGTCTCTCCCCCACTCTCTTCCACTCTCTAAAAATCAATAGAAAAAAAATCCTCAGATGAGGATTAACCACACAAAAATAAAAGAAAAAAATGATAAAATAGAATATTTTGAAAAAAGCTTCTTGAAAACTGCTTTCATTCTTTCATCAAATGTTTACAGAAAACCTACTCTGTGCCAAAAATTGCTTTAGGTGCACAATAAATTCTTCCCCCCAAAATAAATATGGCCAAGATAATTTAAACAAAAAAGACATTTTTAAGAGATTTTGAGAAAAATAGAAACTTCTCTCAAAAATTCTGAAATATGAAAAAGTCTCTAAAAAGTCAATTGACAATTCTAACATGCTACAAAACTATGGTAAAGTGATTTCGAATTTTATCCAATTTATTCTATTGTTAATATAGGAATTTAACATGTGAATTTTAAATAAGACAATCATTTTCAGAAATTAAAAATACGGTAGTGTACTTCATTTTACTAAATTTAAATACATAAATCTTTAAAATATGACTTTCTATTGTCATCACTACAATTGATAAAACAGAAAAACATAACTGGAAAAGGGAACTAATTCAGAACAGATGTTAGGGTGGAATTTTTCCAGTAGTGAACTATAAACATGCGGAATAAATACTGGAAAATGTATTATGGTTTTTAAAAAAAAAAAAATCACTTACTAATTTCAAGATCTAAGCAGGAAACCAAATACCTAAATATGTAGAATAGGCATTTAAAAAATTGCCCTAAATTAATGAACAAAATTTTTTACTATCCAAACTTTTTTACTATCCAAACTGCAATGTGTTAAAACTCAGGTATTTCCTAATGCCTGGTGGTGGGGAACCTTTTAACTGCCAAGTGCCATTTGGATATTTATAACATTACTAGAGGCCCAGTGCACGAATTCGTTCACAGGTGGGGTCCCTCTGGGTGGCCTGCAGGGATCGGGTCAAAACCCACAGTCCAATGCAGCCTGCAGCTCCTACCTGCCACTCCCGCTCATCCCGGCCCCACTCTGCCTGCAGTGGGCTCAGGCCCAATCAGTCCCCATCCGAAGAGGCTCATGCTGCCACAGCAGTGCTCGCCAGCCATGAGCCCTGCGTCTGTCGTCCTCCCAAGGGGAGTGGCCTGCAGACTGGGCTGAAACCGGCTCTTCAACATCCCCCGAGGGGTGCCAGATTGTGAGAGGCCACGTTGAGGGAACCCACTGGTCCACGATTGGGTGGGGGAGGGACTGCGGGAGGGCTCCAGGGCGTGTCTGGCCCATCTCGCTCAGTCCTGATTGGCCAGACCCCAACAGCAAGCTAACCTACCAGTCAGAGCATCTGCCCCCTGGTGGTCAGTGCATGTCATAGCGAGTGGTTGAGCAGCCTTAGCATATCACTAGCATATTAAGCTTTGATTGGTTTTTCTGCTGTTCGGTCTATTTCCATATTACTCTTTTTATTATATAAGATTCTCAGGCCTTACAAAATTATCAACTTAAAAATTAGCTATATTTGGTCAAACATTTAATTAGCTCACCCCTAATGCCTTGGCAGGGCCAGACCGAAAGATTTCGTGGGCCTTATATGGCCCGAGGGCCAGACATTCCCCACCCCTGGTTCATAATAGTCAGCTCTTATCTCTTATATAAAAGGCCCGTAGCCATCATGCTGTAATACCGTCACAACCAAACAAGCAGCAGCTCTCCTGGCAGGCGGGGCAGAGGGTGGGGCAGCAAGCTACAAGAGGTGATGGGTGAGGCGGCCAGCTGAGGCAAGCAGAGGTGAGCTACTTGTGCACGATTTCGTGCACGCTGGGCCTCTAGTTTATCCATAAAGATGTAGCCAACTGCAAACCTAACAAGTTTGCAAACAAAATGTATTCTTTCTACTCGCTTTGCTAGCAGTTTTCAACCTAATAGCTACTTGGTACTTTTCTTTTGACCTGCCTTCTTAATATTTCACTTTCTCCATTGACTCACCCTCTAAAGGGAGATATAAAGACTTGCAACCCCAACATCACCAGTCCTTCTCTAGAAAAAAAGCAGACAGGACACTTCTGCCTCAGCTGTGACATTTAAGAAATGGCTTATTCTTAGCACACAGTGAAGATCAGAAAAGAGCTGAAAAGGAACAAACAACAGAATCCATTCCAATGAAAGTTTATTAATTTGTATGAAGTCAATTTGTGACTCATCCATATTCAAATGATTGTACAAAAACAAATTTCAAAGCTAAAAATATAAAATGACTTTGGACTACCCAGGTTTCTGCTTGTTTCCACTTTACGGCCAGCCAAAGGCTGTGATGCTGGCAGTACATTAACTCTGTCAGGCCACCAAGATCTCACTCAGTGGCTACGGTTAGTTATTATGCAAGTCAAAGCATTTCAATATAAAATTGCTACTATAAGCACACGTGTTAAATACAAAAAGAGTTCAGGAGCCTCCTGACTACATCAATCAGACAGTGATAGAACAGGCCAGAGTTGACCCAGGAGTCACAATATTGAACGAACCTAAAAAAGCATTCAACTTTACAACCTGAAAGATGCATCAAGATCATATAGTGAGCCAAATGCTATCATTTTACAGATGATGATACCAAAGCCCCGCCAAAAGATGAATTAACTTACCTAAGGCAGGGCCACTTGGCAGCAGCAAAGCCAGATCCAGGCCTCTGAGAAGCAATCTAGTGGTCTCCCTGAAATATAGCATTCCACTCTTGGAGAACATGCTGAAGGAACTGAGCTTGTATATGTAAAGCAATCGGGATTTTTTTGGTGGGTTGTTTGGGGTTGTTGTGTTTGTTTGTTTATTTGTTTTTTCAGAGTTAGGTGACGGGAAAGTGGTGCACGGATATATGTGGGAAGGGATGTTTACCTCATACATCAACTGTAGCTCAGATGCAGATATCATTTCACAGGCATAAATAATATCCTGAATAGGTTTAACACACATGAGTAATGACTCTTCTCCTCAAACCACCTGTGGTCTTCTAGCGTTTACCAGAGACTGGGGAAAACGTGACTAAGAAATAAACAACTACCTTTTTAACTAGAATGCAAGCCTGTCTTGTTTTTTACTAGTGAATAGAAAAATACTATTTAATGAGATTTTAAAATATTATTAGCACTTATACTACCAAGTAATCTTTCCATCTTGGTTTTTCACTCTTTTCTAAAATTGTCTATAACATAAAAAGTCTTTTCTGATCTATTACTTTTTCTTAAAGTAAATTTTAATTTCTAAGTCACACTGGGTCTCTCTCTGAAACTTCTAACAAATCATAATTCCAAATTTTCTTTGCCTAGTTTATTTCTGCATTTATAGAGTCAGACAAATCTATATATACATACTTTGGAAAAGGTAAAAGATTGAAGAATTTTTATATTTAACTGGTTCTCAATTTTCTAAACATTAAGAAATTTTTCCAAAAGAAGTTATTAACATTTCCTAGCCTGTAGCATCCAGTTTATCACTGAGACAAAACAACCTAAGAGAAAGTGC
Organism: Myotis davidii; assembly: GCF_000327345.1. Classification (NCBI taxonomy): domain Eukaryota; kingdom Metazoa; phylum Chordata; class Mammalia; order Chiroptera; family Vespertilionidae; genus Myotis; species Myotis davidii. The sequence continues at coordinate 1,649,660 of NW_006286678.1, read as the reverse complement.
AAATAGAGGGAAGAGGGTAGAATGAGAGTCAAATCAAAAGTCTACCAGGAAAAAAAAAATCATAGCAAATCTTCCTACGCAGATATTACAGATATAAGCCAAACTGCAATTTCCTTGTATCACCATGCAGCTGTCTGGACTTGTGGCAGGCACCTTGACAAGGTATGTTCAAGCACGAGTATCGGAAGTTCAGGTAAAGAAAACAACGAATGTATGACCTCATATACATCCATTCATGCCAAGACATCCATTCACACAACTTGTTATTTATACTATTAATTCAAATTTAAATGCGGGAATATTTACTATCTATGTTAAACTGAGTTGCCACAGAAATCTCAAAGATGTGTGAGGCATGCTTCTGAAGCTTATAGTTTGACAGGGGAATAAGCAATGAACACAAGAGCACAAAAACAAGGCAGTAAAGTAAGAATTTTATGAAAGACTAAAGCACAACCTGAGCTAATTTTCTTGAGCTAATTTTAGAGGAAGGGAAAAATTTCAATAAGCAGAGAAGGGGGAAGAAGGAAATGCCATAAAAAGGAAAACTATGAATAAATGTGGAAAGGTAAAAGGATGTTTGAAGAACAGTGAAGATATCAGTTTGACTAGAACAGAAAAATCCTGTGGAAATTAAGAGGCCACAATGTAGAGGCTTTCGTGTTTTATAGTAGAGATAAGATCCAACTGCTGAAGACTTTTTGAGCAAGAGAGTTATATAACAAAAGCTATATTTTAGGAAGATTAATCTGGAGATAATAGAGTTGATAAAGAAGGGATGGTATACGGGTAGGTCAGATAGGCTACTGTAGTAGTCCCACGTACCTGAGTCCCATACACTTAAGTATATAAGTCAATGTAGCTCAGGTTACTAAATTGTATATACATTTCTTAAATACAATATAGAATTTCCACACTGATTCTAGAAAACTTAAGTTACACACAATTTTTTTTTAACTTTTCTTCCTATATGCACCTTAGTTAACTTCTGGCTTGAAATTTTTAATTTACCTTTCTTCACCCAATCTTTGCATTAATAAGACTCATCATTCTTTACCTATTAGCAAAATCAACAAGATTATATGTCATTGCTTAATCAGGAGAGCATTTAAAGCAAGTAAGTCCCACTTTGTTAAAGCAATTGCTTTCTATCACACATAATAAATTTCCCCAAATTTTCATATTTTATTGTCTAAGAGAAAGAGCACTTTCGATCTTGCAGATAGATTATACCTATAAAACCAAAACAAAATGAAAGTTAATTATCCAGTGAATTTGTAATAGTTACTTCATCGAAAGAGCCTTTAGCAAATTGGCTGCCATAAGTATTATGAAAGCAGAAACTAACTACTTTCATTGCTTAAGTCACGCATAAATGTCCCGCTTCTAGAAAAAAGGCAAAACCAGGTAAGTTTTCAACATTTCGTAGATTAAGGTAGTCTTATTCTACTTGATTTCCTAAAATGAGAGCTTTATAAAGTAATGACTTTCCTTTAATAAAAAAAGTCATCCAAAAGGTAATTTAGATTACTGAAATAGTCATACATATGCCTTATAGAATATTCCCCCTGACTTCTAGTAAATCATACTTTTGAAAAGTTATAGAACATGTTATTAACTTGAAAAGCGAATGATTCAGCCCTAGTTGGTTTGGCTCAATGGATAGAGTGTCAGCCTGTGGACTGAAGGGTCCCAGGTTCGATTCTGGTCAATGGCCGGATTGTGGATTCGGTCCCCAGTGGGGATCATGCAGGAGGCAGCTGATCAATAATTCTCTCTCATCATTGATGTTTCTATCTCTCTCCCTCTCCCTTCCTCTCTGAAATCAATAAAAAAAATTTTTAAAAAGAGAATGATTCATTCCATTTGAGGTTTCCTAAAGACTTGCATATGTTTAGGGACCTAGGATTAAGCAGGGGATGGTGTCCCATTTTGTAACAGAGCCTTGTCTCTGCTGCCAAGATTTTCCATTTCAGTGCAAAAATATTACCACTTATCAATGACCACTGGAATATCCTCCAACAGTCAGTCCAGTTTCCTCCTCAGAGAAGCCCTACACCAGCTGATTGGTTCAGGGCAATCAGACAACAGCCCTGAGCCTAACAGTCATCAAGCAACAAAGATTAGTGACCATGGGGGTCAGGGAAGCACAAAATTAACCAACACAGATGTCCAGAAAGATAACACTTACTCAGAGAGAAATGCTTTTTACCTGGAGATATTCAGCAAGGAATAGAATTATTTTTAATTCGAGGTAAACAAAAATACAGGGTTAAAACTGAGGGAGCCCAATTCGTAAGAACAAACTTGGTTAGTTGTTTTATAACTACCTTGAGTTATATTAACATTTAGAAAACGGAGCTTATTAAATAAATTCGTTGAAAGATGTCCCGTTTCCTAAAAACTGTGCCTAATTTTAGGGTTCCTGCTTTAGTGTGATTCCAATTCGGCGTGAGATTTCAAATTGAAGGGGGAACGGGTGGGGTGCAGAACACATGAAATTTTTACTGCATGGAAATAAAAGTATTTTTAAACCTTCTTGGGGGTGAAGAGTTAGGCAAGAAGTAATACGTGGAAATTGTCAAGTGCTTCTCTACACACCCACCCACCAGATACCATCGCAGCCGGCGAGGGAGTCTCCCTCTTCTTGCCTGACAGCTTCACTTTCTTTGAGGTCTGAAGCTGGTGATCACACTTGGCCCGTCATGGTATTTTCAGTTAACAAAGCAGTTACTCAACAGGGGAAAAAGTCACAAAGGAGCAGAGCAGCTGCTGTTGCACCCGTGATGCAAGTGCAGGATGAGCCCGGGGCCGCCACCGCCGCCTCGGCTCCTCCGTGACGTTCGGGAGGGGTATCCCCGGCTCTCAGGAAGTGGTGGCCGCGGGCGGCT
>NW_006286678.1:1645680-1646490 GCF_000327345.1 Myotis davidii | reverse complement strand
CCGGGCCAACCGCCGAATTTAGTAACATCGCCTGCGTCAATCATGCGCCTCGCGTGCGTCAGCGGCGCGCGGCTCCGGGTCGGCTCCCCCCACCTCCCAGCCTTTGAATGGATACAATGCAGCAGCGCCCTCCTTCCTTCCGAGACTGGATTGGAATCCGTGGCAGTGCAGAGGCTGGGTTCCTCTCTGCCGGGTCAACTCTCGGAGCATCCTCCCACGGCCTCCTCCACACCACCCTGTCTCAAGTGGGAGTGGAGGCGAAGAAATAGACCTCTGTCATATGTGATGCTAGTTTTGTTTTCGAGTTTCTGGTACTAGCTAGAACCTTCTTCGAGTCTGAAACGCTGCACCCTCCCCGCTCCTTCCCCCTCGCGCGCTCAAAGATTGTGACACGTCAAAGAAATAACATGTCACCTGTGATTGCAGCGGACACACGGGAACCATGTCGGTCTGCATTGTTTCACTCAAGTATTTTCTCAAAAAAATTCAGATCTTTAAAAGAGGATGCTTCCAACTCAGATGCAACCTTAGGAACTAGGAGCTTTTCAGTCTTCTAAATTTTTGTTTTTGTTTTCGGCAAGAAATTCACACTTAAATTCATCATTAAGAAATGGCTCTCCCTCATACAGTCGCCCAGGCTTTCGGCGCACCACTTAAGGACAAATGTGTCCCAGGAGACCAGAGAAAAATCCCTTAGGGAGGGACCGACTAATAAATCTTGTTGATTGATTTCAAAATGTTTAATTTGGGAGATGGGAAGGGAGGCCCGTCTTCCGCCATCAAAAAGTGAAAGTGCGAACTGAGGGTTCC
>NW_006286678.1:1644959-1645625 GCF_000327345.1 Myotis davidii | reverse complement strand
GAAGAGGGGACATTTGCAATAGTCAGACCCGCTCAGATGTTCAACACGTTTGTGTTTGTTTTGCACACATTTAAATAGTTTCTGCTGCAGCGCGCGTACATTTAGTTGGGTTACATTTAGAAAACGCACCCCTTAAGTAGAAAGAAATAAAAACCTTATCTTCCCAGAGCCATCTGCATCCCTGTGTAAAACACGCAGCCAGCAGAGGATGGGAGGCGCAGAGGGCCGGACAGACGTAAACAGTTCTAGAACTGTTGCCGGCGGAAAGCGCAGCTGCACCTCAGGGAATCTTTGGTCTGGAGCCTGACTCCTTCGGCACCCCCTGCCAGGTCACTCGGAGAAGCTGGCTGGCGGAGCCTTCCTTTTCGGAACAGCTGTCCTCTCTCTTACCCCCTCGCCCTGGCTTCCTGCCTTGGGGCAGCCTCGGAGGCGCGCCAGCAGCACTCCTCCAACTCTACTCCACCCGAGCCTGACAGCTGGGCGGTCCCGCCTGACCCGCGGGCGGGCGGCTGCTCTCTCTCTGACTCGTGCCCGGGCGAGCAGCGCCACTGCAAAGGGGTTGCCAGCGCGGGTCGGAAAGGCCTCTGGGCTGGGGCTGGCTGCACCGCGTAGTTTCCATTGTGCCGCCCGGCGAATGGCCGGGTAACGCGCGCGCGCGCGCGCACA
>NW_006286678.1:1644364-1644793 GCF_000327345.1 Myotis davidii | reverse complement strand
GAACCGGCTGGGCCAGGGGAGGGAGGAGGAGGGTGACGTAGCGTCCCATGGCGTCACATTGACGTCTCGCATTCCAGGCACTCTATGGAGAGGCCGCTAGGGCTCCTGTGGCATAAATGACGTGCCGAGAGGACGAGCGAACGCGCAGCCGGGAGAGCGGAGTCTCCTGGCTCCCGCCCCCCGCCCCTCCAGCTCCTGCTCCTCCTCCGCTCCCCACACACAGACAAGCTCACTCCCGCTCCCTCACTCGCACACACAGACACGCGCGCACACACGCTCCGCACACACACTCCACTCTCTCCCGCGCGCTCACACCCCTCTCGCCCTGCACCCTCGCGGGTGCAGCGCGGCGCGGCAGCCGGACGCCCCTCCCGGGCTCACTTTGCAACGCTGACAGCGGTGGCCGTGGAGGTGGGAACAGCGGCGGCA
>NW_006286678.1:1641747-1643967 GCF_000327345.1 Myotis davidii | reverse complement strand
TCGGCGGCGCTCTCCCATGAGTCGGGATCGCAGCATCCCCTGCCAGCCGCTCACCGCCTCTGGGAGCCGCTGGGCTTGGAGACCGCAGCCCTTCCGGGACAGCAGCTGTGACTCCCCCCCAGCGCAGATTTCGGGGCAGCTCTCTAGAAACTCGCTCTAAAGACGGAACCGCCACAGCACTCAAGTACGTATTTGAGATTCGCCCAGTTAATTGGGGGACTTGCTGAAAAGTTGGCACACTGGGAAGCGTCGCTCCCGACATTGACAACTTTGAGTGTGGGGTTTTCCCCCCTCGCCGCCTCGCTGCCGCCTTGGTTGCTGAGAGGCGGGTGGGTTCTGATCTGAAACTTTTCCCCGGTAGCGGACCCCCGGGGATCTCTGGAGCTAGTGGGATTCCAACCCCCACCCGAAGGGGCGAAAAGCCTGTAACAAAGAGGACCGGGATGTGTGCAGTCGCAGCTCCGGAGATGTAATTCAGGGTATTTCAGCTCTAGTTGTCATGGTAATGATGCTCTCGGCGGCGGCGGCAGCAGCGGCGGCGGGGAGTTGCTGCTCCGGTGATGAACGGCAGTAATTTTCCTGCCTTTTAACTAGGATTGAACATAGGGGCTCCGGTGGTCCAAGTTCATACACCCGAGAGTGACTCCGAGCGGGTTGACCGGGAGGTAGCTTGGGAGGGGAAAGGGGCCAGGGCAGCCGCGGCCGGAGTTTGCAAAGGCGCTCGGAGGATCGCAGGAAAAGAGGGCATAATTGTAGGAATGCGGCTTATTGTATTGAAATGAGCCTGGGGCTCCACCAGGCACGTCTGCCCGGCGTCGCCGACTTGCCCGCTGACACTTTTCCCTCCGGAGGTGAGCGGGTGTAATTGCGGACTCCCGCACTCCGACACGCGTGGGGACGGTGTCCCTCTCATCCAGGCTCGGCTCGGTGTGAGAAAGGCATGTTTTCCTCTTAACTGAGAGAACTCGCGCATTTGGAGAAGTTGCTCCGAGTGTTTTAATAGAATTGAAAGTTCTCGGTGGAGAGGAGAGAGCGGTCGTGCCAACGCAGCCTGCGGAGACTGGCTTCCCAAGGCTCCTCTCGAACCTGCTGGGACTTTGGGGCAGTCGTGAAGTTTCAGCATGTGTCCCTTGATTCCAAAGAACGTGCTTCCGGGCGCCGAGGCTTTGCCTAGAATAGATATTGCCTCTTATTTAGCCTCCATACTCCAAAGGGAAGAGCTGGCTGCAGGGAGGTTGGTGATCAGAAATCGCGGGCCGTTGGTTATCCCAGAGCCTTGGGGTGCCGGGAGAGACACACATAGGGCGCCTGTGTGGTCACTTCATCGCAAATTCCATCTTCTTTTCCCGCGACAAAGAAATCTTTTCTAGAACTAAGTTTGGGAAAGAGAAACCTGCCCAACGCGGCTACCGGGCACAATGAATGAAGTTAGAGTTTATTCCGAGTTATCGTAGCTGAACAAGATGCTCCCGTGTGAGTATCAAAGACTCCTCGGGCCACAGCAGCCCCTGCACCCGCTCCCTCCCCCCGCGCCCACCCACTCCCCTCCCGGGACCTGGCGCTCGCAGGATTTCTCCCCGCGGTTTGTCTTCTCTCCCTCGGTCTTTCTGAGAATTCTGTCTTTCCCATTCTGTCGGTCTCCTCCACGCCTCCTGCCCCCGCCCAGCCTCCGCCCCCGCTCCCCAAGGTTGGAAACTCCGCGGAGGGGCCGGGGTCACAATGGTGCGTTTCACGGTTTCCTCCACTCGCTTCACCACCGGGAGGGGAACACGGGGGTGTTCCTTTCGTCTGCCCACGAGAAAGAAAGGGGCTTTGACAGAGGTAGTTATTTCTTCCTAATTTACAACCTCGAGGCTCCGTGCTCCCGGCCCCGCGGCCGCGAGCAGGAGCCACCGAAAGTGTTTCCAGGCGCGGAGGCTTTGCCTAGGTAACCGGACGTTTGGGAGGGCGCGGGGGGAGAGAACCGAGGGGCACTCGGCTCAGCTGTAGGAAACGTGGTGTGGCCCTTCCCCTCCAGCAGCGCTGCTCCAGAGACGCGACCCTCATCCACCGAGTCAAAGGCCGGTCCTTAGAGAAAGGCTCCGCTGGAAAGGCCCCGGGGCAGGGCGGGCAGGCGGGCACCTCCTGGGAGAGGTGGTGGGAGGTTTCTGGAGACCCCACTGAAGATTGGGGGCGGGGGAGGGAGGGCTGGAAGCACCAGCTACAGCCGTGGGAAGATCC
>NW_006286678.1:1641318-1641711 GCF_000327345.1 Myotis davidii | reverse complement strand
GGTATCAAGGGAATCCCCCATTTCCTGGCCTTCGAGGGCTTCCCGGACCTGAAGACTCCCAGTACCTCTCCTTCTCAGGGAAGCCATGGGCGCAGAGGCTGCAGGCAATGAAACTTGCACGACCCTCTCGCAGCCCGCGCACCCGCGAGGATTGGGGGTTTTTGTTTATTTTTGGTTCCAAGTTGCCTCCCATTCAGCTGTGAGTGGGTCGGGACAAAGGTGGCGCTATAGGCCGGAGTTGGCGGCAGTGGAATCCTTCCTCCAGGCCCGGGGAGCTGTGCTTCCAGCTACAAAGTTTCGCCGAGGCTGTGCGCTGAGACGCTGGGCCGGGAGCCGCGCTGGCGCCCTCCGGGTATGCCCCCTTCGGGCCGCCGGGTGGTCTAGCCTAGAGGT
>NW_006286678.1:1640633-1641297 GCF_000327345.1 Myotis davidii | reverse complement strand
GCCGCCCGCTGGGTGCAGGAGGCCTCCCCCCGGCCGCCCCTTCAGCTGTAAACGCCCTCCGCCTTCTCGCCCGGCTGCCAGCGCGGGCCTGTTTTCACTGTGCCCTTTTGTTTGCTTGACCCCTGGCCCCCGAAACTCGCGGCTAATAGACGCAGAGCTCCATTAGCATTTAGAATGAAAGGCTGACTTTCTTAATTCCTCGGGGCATTCACGCATTCGTTCCGGACCTTGTGCATTTCCTATGCAGCGTGTAAATTTGTCTGTGAGGGGGTGGGAGCGGGTGGAATTGGAAAATGACTATTTCCTCCTCGTGCACACTCACTGACCCCCACCCTCCGAATTTGGGCGGGACTCTTTCCTCCACTGTTTTCTTCGGTTTTCCTAACTTCGCGAGCTCGGAACCAATTGTGGGGGGCAGAGGATCGATTTCTGGGCGATGTCAGGCTTCGCTATTTTAGCCTGGGTTCGGGTGCCACAAAAGGGCGGTGAGCGCGGCTAGTAGGGACAACCTTTCCTCGGCTACCCCAAGGTGGGGTGATGCTGCTTGTTTCAGGACCCCAGGCACCTTAGAATTTTTTGTCATTAACGCAGCATTTCTAGAGGCCTCCACCAACTCCCAATACGCCCAGCCCAGGCCCCGGTGGCTCAGCCTGGACTTATGTGA
>NW_006286678.1:1639988-1640562 GCF_000327345.1 Myotis davidii | reverse complement strand
AGCCCCGGCCCTGGGACTGGACCCTCAGCGGAGCTGGGCAGCACCGCGGCCGCTTCGCCTAGTCGTCCGTCTCCGCCTCCTTCACTCTCAGCCTCCGCTGGAGAGACCCACAGCCCCACCATTCAGCGCGCAAGATATCCTCCAGGTAGGTCTGAAGGCACGACCCCTGATTCCAACCCGCCTGGGAGAGGTGGGTGGGGGAGCCACACTACCAGCCGGCAAGGTGGTCTACGTGCCCAGCGGCCAAGACAGTGCCTGCTGGCTGCGCATTTCACAGCACAGGTGGCTTCTTTGCAGGAAGCTCCTCTGGATACCACACCCTGTTGCTACCAAGCGAAGCAGCCAGATTACATTAAGCATTGCATTTCTCAAAAGTATTTGTCCTAAGAAAAATACAAATACACCATAGATTCGGATATTTTACTTCTAATGTCTTCATGTTTGCTCTTCCTTTACATGCAGCTTATTCATTTAAGTAGTATGGGGTCACTTAGAGCAATAGATAGAGTATTTTTGTTTATATAAAATCCAAATCACTTGGGTGCAGAAGTGTGGATTCTTGAAGCTCAGAGGG
>NW_006286678.1:1638257-1639974 GCF_000327345.1 Myotis davidii | reverse complement strand
ATTTGACCTGAAACCCAAGGAGTCCATTTAAGTTGGCAAAAGTAAGGGTTGCAGGCTTGGCTTGTAACACCTCTTCATGCATTTGTCAGAGAGATACCAGGTGCCAGGCCTGTGTAGGCACCAAAGATATGCAGATAAATAGAACTCAGTCCCAGCAAGCTCACGGTCTAGCTGGAAAACACAGAAAGGCACAAGAGCAATAGGCAGAGATTGGCAAGGAAGAATGACTAATAGGGAAATCCTAGAGGTCTAAAGGGAGAAGGAGAAGAGCTGACACCACAGGCAGTGTTCTTTCTTTTAAATGACTAGTCTTTCATTTCACCCCAACAACTGCAAAGCAGAATAAGTAATCCTTTAACTTCAAACCAGGGAGGGTTTTTAAGGCCCTGTTTGAAAAATAAAGGCTTGAACTGGCCTCTCCTCACCACTGCTTCTTCCAACAGGCCCTCATCACATTTTTTCAAGTCAAGATTTCATCCCATACACCCATGACTCAATCAGATTTGGAAATGTGGGTAAGAGAAAGATGTCAGAGGAAGTGTGAAGAACTCACTCTTCTATTAGTCACACGTTTTCTACCATAGGCTCCGAATAGACATTAAGCACCTGGTTTTCCTTTGGTTCAGAAAAAAACCAACCACCAGAAATTGCCCATTTTACCACTTATATTTAGCCATAAAGAAAGGGAAATCATCAGATAAGTTATTCATTAGATGTGATAATTCTCAGGGCCCTCTCATCCAGCTCAACCTCTCTGAACAATAAGTAAGCACCCTGGGTACCAGTCGCTTTGCTGGGCTCAATATAGTCAAACTGGCAGAGAAATAAAACATATTAAGAAACTGCTTTCTGTTTATAGGGGTCCTAATTATTCTGTCATAAGATAATATGTAAACTAACTCGCCTATTATGACAGCTATAATGTCATAAAACAGCCACTGATGTATTTTATTAGTCAGAATTGAGGAAAAGTATATATATATATATATTATTGTATATGGCAGAAAGCAGATTTGGTGAGTGTTTTGTTGCAGCTGCTGATCTTTTTCTTTGCAGATGGTGCAAACTCCCCCCAGTCCATTTCCTGGGCCTACTTTCCCACCTCACCACCTAGCTGGCTGAAGTCATCAGCAGGGGTCCAGTTTGTGCAGGCTGCTGGCCCTGTCTGGAAGAGTGGGAAGGGGGTGGAAGAAAAAGCGACCACAATATGTGTGGGTACCCTTAGTTGGCATTTATAAAATGTTAGCGTGTCACTGTTTCCCTTGGCCAGTAAGGCCCATGTAGGACACCTTTTTTTTTTTTTTTTACTAACTCATAGAATTTATAAATCAATGTGTGTGACTTGGGGGACCAGTGACCTCTTCCCCCCAAAATAAACCAACAAGGCATTCACTGGCTTTCTTTATGCACCCTCCCCTACCCCCACCCCCAACTAGTGGCTGAAGTCACTCCAATTAACTTAAAAACATCATTGGGCCTATGAGAGAAGACATCAAATTTCCCAGATCTGGTGGAGGACAGGGCAAGGGAAGAAAGGTGGGCACAGAGGTCCCCAGGAGGCTGGGTTTTGGCATCCTGTACGCCCTTTGACAGTCTGTAAGGGATTCAGCTTTCTTCCCAGGGAGGAAAGGAAGGAAACACTGGGCTTTAGATCTGTGCTCCCAGGAGGAGAAAAGGATGTCACTTCCTCTCCGTTTCCTAGGCCTATTAAAGAGCC
>NW_006286678.1:1637693-1638208 GCF_000327345.1 Myotis davidii | reverse complement strand
CTTGCTTCTGAAAGACCCTTTGCCCTGTCCCTGCAGATATGCCCTGCGTGCAAGCCCCGTATAGCCCTTCGCCTCCAGGTTCCAGTTATGCAGCCCAGACCTACAGCTCAGAGTACACCGCGGAGATCATGAATCCCGACTGCGCCAAGCTGACCATGGACCTCGGCAGCACCGAGATCACGGCCAGGGCCACCACCTCCCTGCCCAGCTTCAGTACCTTCGTGGAGGGCTACTCCAACTACGAATTCAAGCCCTCCTGCCAGTACCAGATGCAGCCGCCTGGGCCGCGACCCTTGATCAAGGTGGAGGAGGGCCACCCGCACAGCTATCACCATCACCCCCACCATCACCATCACCACCACCACCATCACCAGCAACAGCCGCAGCCAGAGCCATCCATTCCGCCCTCCTCCGGACCCGAGGACGAGGTGCTGCCCAGCACTTCCATGTACTTCAAGCAGTCCCCGCCGTCCACGCCCACCACCCCGGGCTCCCCCCCGCAGGCGGGGGCGCTG
>NW_006286678.1:1631893-1637568 GCF_000327345.1 Myotis davidii | reverse complement strand
GGGGAGAGCCCCAGCCTGCCGTCGCCGCCCATCCGGAGCTCCTCCTCGGGCGAGGGCACCTGCGCCGTGTGCGGGGACAACGCTGCCTGCCAGCACTACGGCGTTCGCACCTGCGAGGGCTGCAAGGGCTTCTTCAAGGTGAGCGCACGCCTCCTCCCGGCGCCCTTCCCTCCGCAGCCAGCCTCCTCAGCCACCCGCTCAAGTGAGCAGATAAGTGGGTCCTTCCCGATTTGAGAGGTATCATTGTTGGACTCTGCGTTCCTGTAGCCTAGCACCTTCACGTCCATGTTCTCAGGGTGTCTGACCTTGAAGTTCATTACAGGAGGCCGCCCCAGATGGATTGGAGGAGCTGTGAACTTCCTGACGTGGCATTATCTTATGATCATTTTTCTGGGGGAAGCTTTCAGCAGATTCTCAAAGGGATCTGTGATCTCCAACGTGCAAAAAACCTAATTGCATTTCTCCCCTGTCCATCCCGAGGAGAAGGGTTTGTGTGCCAGGCCGTGGACATTTGTATCTCATGTCGTCTTCATAGTAAGAGCTAGGACTGTTGAATCAGAGAGACCTGAGACTGGATTCTGGCCGCTTACTAGCTGTTTTTTATTAAATGTCTTGAAGGTAGATCTTAATTATCCATGTTTCATAAGTGAGGCGATGGAGACTTGGAAAGGTTATTCAACTGCCCAGGACACACACTCAGAGAGGGAGAGGGAGACAGGATGCCAGCTCATGTTTGCATGACCCCAAAGTGCACATGGCCTTCACACCTCTGCAGCTGTAGAACAGGCCACTGACTAGATGCAGTTTGGGACAGCCCCCTTCATAGAAGAGAGGAGCTGGGGTTTCACCAATTCACTCCACCCCTGAGCCACACACAATGCCAGGTGTGGAAGTTGTTCATGATCTCATATAGACCCAAACGAGAATTCTACAGGAGGGTCTTCAGCCTCCACCTATGTTACCCATGAGGAAGCTGAAGCCCAGAGAAGTGAAGTCTCGGGTAGCCTGTAAACAGTGATTTATCCGCATGTGGTGACTCTTGAGTTCGGTGCTCTTTATAACACTCAGGGGAAAGAGGCCTTGTCCTCTTGCTGCTCTGTTTTTGCTATTGACTCCCTGGCTTCTTCAGACAGTTAATTCTGTGCCACTTTCCCCAATCCCCACTCCCCTGGCCGTTATCTCAGGCATCTGCAAACCCACAAATGGTCTCCCACAATAATCACTCCCTAGCCTACATGCTGGGCAGGGTGGAGGAAAAGGGGAAGCTGGATGCTGATTGGGTAATAGGATTTAGGAGGCCAACAGGATGTATCTGGGAGCAGGCGGGACTAGGAGAACACTCAAATAGGAGGCCTTGATCTGCCACCTACCAATTGTATGACATTGGGCATGATACTTCTTTCTAGGCCTCAGTTTCCCTATCAGGTGAATAAAATCCAGAGAAGGGCTGTGAGAATTAAATGGGATAAAACAATTATGAAAGCATTTTATAAACTTTCAAGGGCCATAAAAAACAATAGTTCATTATAAGTCAAAACTACCAAGTATTTGAAAAATGCACGTGTTTGTGTATTGGTTATCCTACCCACAAGCAACGGTTACTTTTGATCTGGGAGTAGAAATCATGTGATTAATTACATTCTGCAGAAAAGCGAGAAAAGGCGTATGGAAAGACTTTGCAGCCATACCGAAGGCATGTACAGGATTATGATATTTTAAATATAGAGCCCCAGGTTAGCCCTTTTTTAGTCTTAACTACTCAAGTTTTACCAGGGCTGCTTTCAAGGAACTGCATTCCTTTCACAAATTGATTTTTACATCATTTCAGTGGAAATGCTGAAGGAGGGTGAAACAGGTAGCCAAAAAAGGGAAAAGGAAGAAAAACAATTAAGAGAAATGCAAGTAACTTCAAATATAACCATCCCTGAATAATTGAGAGTTGACCAAAATACAGGAGTCGTAATACATCCCGTCTAGAAATGTCAATTAAGTGTTCCCCAACAGGGTTCCTTTTCTGCAGCAATCCCTTGAAAACAAATCTATATTTGAAAGGGCGGGGGGTAGGATGGGAGAGAACCATCCCACAGATCTGTTAATTAAGGGAATGGGAGCAGGTTTTACCCAGTGGCTTTCTACCATTAAATTGAATTCTTTAAAAATGTGACATGAAATGCAGTTAATGATGGAATTCAGTGATTGAACTGTAACGATCTCTCCTTGTCCTTAAACTGTGCAGGCACACATGACTGTGGGAAAGGTTTCAGGTTATTGGAAAAATGTATACCTGGAGCAAAATGCCGCCAAGCACTCAAATTGGCATATAACCTTGAGGACAATGGCAAGAAATAGGGTTTTAGAAATTACTGCATGTTCGATGAAGAGAACTTCATTCAGGAGGCACCAGTTTCCTACCCGTAAAGAGTGCTGAGAATTTAAATGCTGGAAACTGAGAAGCATGTTTGTGTTTTTGGAATTTTTACATTTTAAACTAATATCACCTACAAATGTAGTCGATGTTTCTAGCTCTCTATCCCTCTCCCCTCCTCTCTGTAAAAATGTATCTGGCTTTGTTAGATTTTTTTAAGTTTTATGTAAGCAAAATGATCTCCTAAAGTGAAATTAAAAGATGATAGGGTGAATACTGGTAAATGAGGGCTGAGAATTGCTGAAAGTAAAGATTGAAAATAAGCCTAGAATTTTGGGCAAGAAATAGATTACCAACCCCAAATTACCCAGATTTCTTTTCTTTTTTTAGGCTTATCAAATAAATTTCAACTTTCTGCTCTATTTGGAATTATATAGATTCAGGTAATTTCTGAATGATTTTACCCCAAGTGGTAAATACCCACTTCCACACACACGCTTTTTGTGGGGTTTTTTAAAAAGCCTCCCTTGTATTTGGAGCATAAAATTATGCTCAATTATTTCTCCATGTGCCATTTTTAAATTACATGTGATTCTGACGAATACAGCATTATTTTATATCCAAGTCCAAGTTTTATGAAGTAGGTTTTACAATATGGCTATTTTGATGTCTATGTCAATAGTCATTTATGAAATAACCAATCAATAGGAATTTTAATTGAAAATATATGGCTCTCATATTCCTTTCTTTCTCATTCCTTTTTGTTTTGGTTTTTCTTTATTCCTTTCTCGGATGTGATAGTGGTTTTTAGTGTCCAATTTTAAGATTTTAATTTTAAATATAAAAGAATGGCCATCTACCTTTTTAAAGATAAAGTACAACGGCTGATTACGGGATATTTTTTGGGCATTTAAACATTATTTCCTATATACTTTAACTAGACAAGTCCTGATTTTTGCTTTTTATGATTTCATCTCTATTGGGAAACAAAGCCAGTTACTGTAATATTTGACTTACAAAAGTGATAGCCAACAAAGTACATCCCAGATAATTTTGATTTTATTTTAATAAGGTCAGCAATAATCAGGGGAGTGGAACAAGTAGAAAATTGTTCCCAGAGGGATATTAAAAGTGGAGATAATCTAATCCTCCGAGGTATGATATGTTGACCTGGTAATTTCAGATATGATTTTATCATTCACACTGGGATGTCTCCTGAGACTTGCTTCAGAACAATCTGAGATGATTTTCATTGTCAGCAGCTAACACTAATAAAATTGTTTTTCCTGCAGGCTAGCGTGTTAGGAAATTAAATTTATCTAATTATACGAATTGCACTGTCGCTTTTCACGTTGTAATTAAAATACATCTTGTCAGGTTCTACCTCTTTCCAGAAACTATTAGTTGACTATCTCTGTATTGTATTTTCTCAGAGAACGGTGCAGAAAAATGCAAAATATGTTTGCCTGGCAAATAAAAACTGCCCTGTAGACAAGAGACGTCGAAACCGATGTCAGTACTGTCGTTTTCAGAAGTGTCTCAGTGTTGGGATGGTTAAAGAAGGTATGAATATAATGCTTTTTATCCAACTTGTTTATATGTGTTCTCAGATATCACTGAAAAAAAATGCTAATATTTACATTAGAATGGTCAGTTTTCCTTTCCTTCCAAAGTTTCGTTGTTACAGGGTATGTTTACATTTAAAAATAGCTGAGGACTACTTTTCAATTCTAATTTCTCAAAATCAATAGAGAGCTTGTGTACATACATCTCTGCTCTATTTAAGAAGGAGACTTTTAGGACTAATTCATTACCAAATATAAGTATGGAGTGGCTCCTATGCTGCTGGTTTCAACTCTCATTGAATCGTTGTGTGAATACTATTCCAAACTTATTGCCACTTTTAAATGGTTGGTCTCATTAATGATTGCTCAACTGTTTTAATTCCTTTTTGTGATTTATGGCTATTCATGAATATCTTTGAAGACAGTCTTTCTCTTTTTCCCTTGCCATCAGTTGTCCGCACAGATAGTCTGAAGGGGAGGAGAGGTCGGCTGCCTTCAAAACCAAAGAGCCCATTACAGCAGGAACCTTCCCAGCCCTCTCCACCTTCTCCTCCGAGCTGTATGATGAATGCCCTCGTCCGAGCTTTAACAGACTCAACGCCCAGAGAACTTGATTATTCCAGAGTAAGTTTTATAATGTCCTGCTTTTGAGTGAATGATCAGGGTCTCTACTCATGATACTAGCAATAAGAGTTGATTGATTGACTTTGTGCCTGCCAGTGTGCTAAACAGTTTTCATACCTTTTCTATATTTCTCACTTCATTTTGAAATTCCAGTGCATCCATTGAACCAAGTAATTTTGCCTTACTGGGTCTCTGAATCCCGTAACAAATGGTCTTGACAGTGCTGCATCTGTCATACCCATTGTTGCAGGATTCCTGGTGGTTGTGCCAATGAAAATCTGCACAGGTGAATTACAATTTGCAGATTTCTTTCATGGTTTAGACAAAGTGACTGCTGGTTTTTTCATATTGTGGTCAAACCTTCTGGGTGAGCTTTAAGTTATCCTTAAGCAGTTTACCCAACTGCAATGGCATTGATTGATCTGCTGCTTATTCGAGGGATTAGACCATTGATAGAGAGGAGCAAGCTCTGGCCTTGACATCAGGAGGACTGGGATGGAACACCACTTCTGCTGCTTCCTAGCTGTGTCACCTGGCTCATGCCCTTGGCTTTTTCATCCCTACAGTGGACATGATTACAATATTTAACCTCAGAGGGATGTTTTGATCACCAGCCACACAGGAAAGATGGTTGAGAAAACATTTGAAGACCATAAATGATTACCACTATTGTTATTTTAGTCAACCAAAATATCTCAACGTTTCTATTTCATATGGATGTACTAAAATGTCATCAGTTTGAATTCTGAAAATTGCCATAAATTTAGATAACAAAGAGAACCACCACAAGAAAGGATTTTCTAAGCTAATGTATAAATATGACTTTAAGGCAGCTTTTTAAAAGACTTGGAAAAGTAAACTTCTAGTAAGACTGAATCTCACCAAAGATGGGAAGGAAGAAAAAAAGATCATAATTATTGGGCAATTTCTGCATGCTAGACATTGTGGTTCATTGTCTCATTTTAACCACTTAAAGAATCATGAACTGTAGGGATAGTTACCCTCACTCTAAGACAAGAAAACTGAGAAACACAGTTTGCATACAAATCAAAGAGAGACCAGTCCAGGGATCCCCAATTGGTTGGTCTGGCTTGGCAGCTCCTACCAGATTTCCCTGCCCA
>NW_006286678.1:1619421-1631839 GCF_000327345.1 Myotis davidii | reverse complement strand
AAGAGTGTGTGAGTGTGCCCATTACGTGTCCTCCTTTTAGGTTGCAGTGCTATGACTGGTACACCCGCTTTGATCCTCCTTCCCTCATCCCTGCCCTCATTATGGGCTGGGAAGCCTCCTCTCTGCACCTAATCATAAGACTTCATAGGAGAAGCATGGCAGATCGTTAGCACCAAAGGTTGAGGACTCTTATTCTGATTACAAGTAGCATCTCTTGAAGTCAAGTCTCAAAAAATAGTCTAGCATCATAATGCAGTGGTTAAGGGCTCAGGCTTTGGACCCATGCAGGTCCCTAGATTAAAATCCCAACACCGTTGTTTAGTAGCTGGATGGCCTTAAGCAACTGCTTAAACCTTTTAATGACTCCGCTTTCTCATTGGTGTTATGGAATAATAATTATAATATCTACTTCCTGGGATTTGTGAAGATTAAATAAGATGATACTTGTCAAAGCTTTAGCACAGTGCCCTCCCTACCATTTGTTGAATGTTCTGAGTGCGAACACTTCACGTGTCAGGTGCCTTGTAGCAATACCAGGAAGCTAAGTGTTATGATCTCTATTTCACAGGTGAGATTAAAACTGAGAAAGGCTAAAGGATTGATTTGCCCAAGGTCACAAAGCTCATATGCATCAGAAATAGAATTAGAAGCCAAGTGTATTGGACCCCAAAGTCTGTGCTCCTAATACCAAGTGTTACTGCACCTCTGGTTTCAGTGAGAGAGGGTGCTGGAAAAGCATTCTGGAATAAAGACCTCCTCCCTGGAGGAACTTTGGTCTCCCCTCATGCAATTTTTCTGGATTTATGAAGCTATTTCATACTACCCACACTGAGGCTACATAACACAGTCTGGCATTATTCCAGGATATTTGAAATCACTTTTGGTGGCCAATCCAGAAAATTTAGGCCCCACAAGTGATTTTTTTGGCCCCAAATTATCCAATTATTGGTCTTTGTGGACTAGTCAGTTATTCAGTGGCAAACCCTCCCCAGCTCTGTGCGTTGTCCCAGCTGGGAACTGTCTCCACACGGAAAAATCAATCCAGCTTGTTTGCTTGCCTCTGCACCATTCAGTGTGTTAGACTAGAGTCATCATCTTCATCAACAAACATTTATCCAATTTAATTGTTAGTTTTGTCCAAAATAGCGGATTGACCATGCCAGAGTCTAGGTCATACTGATACTACCTTTGGGGCCCGGCTCAATTTTGTAAAGCATATTTATTTTAATTGCATTGTTTTGGAATCAGGTTGAGCCTCATAGCTTGGATTCTTCTGCTTTTAGATAGCTTTACAAAATTATCAAAAATTGGACCCAAATCAATAAATTAAAAGACTTTTTAAAAAATACAGTGAGTTTTCATCAAAAACTTGGATGAAGGCAGAGAAGGCATGCTGATCACATTTGCAGATGACAGAAAGCTGGGAGGGATCGCTAATATGATGGATGTCAGTATCAACATTCAGAGTGATTTCGACAGTTTGGAACAAGATGGGCTGAAACCATCACAGAGAAAGTTAACAAAAATAAATGTGAAGCTAAGCATTTAGAATTTTAAAACATGGGAGGGCCTTGGCCCATCAGTCGTTCATGTGAAGAAGATCTTGGGAGTGTATACATTTATTAGGAACCAACAGAGGACATGTAGTAGAAAAGAGAGATGCTAAATCACCTTAGACTGCAGCAGCATGGTACCAGGACCAAGTTGGGGGTAGTACATGGGCTCTGTCCTGTCAGACCGCACTTCAGGGTTCAGGCTAATTCCAAGCTGGGGTTTGAGAGGGATGTGGACATACTGTTTCTGGAAACTTGTAAGGGATGATTGGACGAAATGACAGTGTATGTGCAATATGTAGGAAGGGAGAGGGTTTGGCAGGATTAGGTCACTCTTTTGCTCTGTGGCAAAGGGGACTGTTGCTCGCAAGGACAGATCTAGAGGGGAAAGGAAGGGGTCCCTTTCAGCTCACCCTGAAGACAAGGGCGTGTGATCATCACACAAGTAACTAAGGGGAACACGTAACAGGATTTCTCACTAGCAGAGAGTTTATTTTGGATTTCATTAAGTTCCTCCAATTCTAAGATTTTATGATTCTGGGGGGTTACCTTATTGTCCCTAAATGCAAGTGATTATATATATATATACATATAAACATATGTGTTTGTTAAGTAACTTGTTATTTAACAAGATTGAACATGCTTTGTTCTCTAAAAATAATTAACCTAAAATGAATGAAGCAAAATTAATTTATTGAGTGCCTACTACTTAATTCCCAGCTTCCTGTGATATAATGTATGGTTTGGGTGATTTTCTTAGGAATGTCACTCAGCCCTGGTTGGTAGGAGCGTTGTCCCATACACCAAAAGGTTGCGGGTTCTAGTCCCAGGCAGGGCACATACCTAGGTTGTGGTTTCAATCCCCAGTCGGATATGTATGGGAGGCAACTGATCAATGTTTCTCTCTCTGTCTCTCCCTTCCTCTCTCTAAAACATAACCTCGGGTGAGGATTAAGAAAAAAAGAATGTCATCAATTGAAACTCAATTTTCATAACACCTTCTCCTTAAAGTTTTATATTTATAAGTTTATACAACTGGAAGTGACCTTGAGATCAGATCATCTAATCCAACCCCCATATTTTCAGAGGAGTAAATACAGGCTTCCAGGGGGTTAAGTGACTCATCTAAGGTCAGTGGCAGAGCGTGGCCTAGATCCAAATCTCATCATTCAAGGTATCTGAATACATGTTTCTATTTCACCATACTGCCACTTCTACTCAGTGGCGATTTAACTAGGTGTGTGTTTTGTTTTGTTTTTAAAGAAGCTTTATTTAATTTTTTTAAAAATTATAATAATAGTAATATATACCCATTCATTTTTTAAAAAGCAAACCATTTAAAAGTGAAAAATGAGAGTGCCTTTATTTGTTCCTGCCTAATTCCCCTCTTCAGCAGTAGCCGATAACAGCAGTAGTGTGTATTCATAATTTATTACATTTTTAATAAGAATGTGCCCTGTCAGGTTTGAGTCAGAGACAGTTGATTTGATGTAAACAATTTATAAAAGGGACCAGCTCCGCGCAGTGAATCAGGCTAATAGAGAAACGAGGAGATATTTGCCAGACAGGTGTGTTCTAATCTTCTTGTACCACCATTCGGGCCTTTAAGGTTGTAAGTGAGTGATTTTCCTCATTCGTGGGAAAAGGAGGTGGAGGAGTTGTGTTCCAAGTCACAGAGGGAATAATGTTTCAGAGGCCAGAAAGCGAGCGCCTCGCTTTGCGAAGCATTCCTGGCTCTGGGACCTCCTCGTTTCCTTTGGGCCAAACTTCTCTCCTTTAAAACCGAGCTCAGATCATTGTATATCAGTGCAGTCAAAACATGTCACATTTGATTTGTTTCTTCTTGAAATGTTGCTATTCTCTACCCCACAGTTGCTTTTAATTTAGCAATACAAGTATATATAGATACTGGGCTTGGCTTCAGAGCCTGCATAATTACTAACGAGAAAATAAACTTAACGTCCTCATTAGCTGGTCATTTCAAGTATTTTTTCAGCAAACTACGATGTTTTCTGGTAATTGGTGTCACTTAGTGTAGTAACAGACGCCAAAACAAGAGATATT
Organism: Myotis davidii; assembly: GCF_000327345.1. Lineage (NCBI taxonomy): Eukaryota > Metazoa > Chordata > Mammalia > Chiroptera > Vespertilionidae > Myotis > Myotis davidii. Next base: position 1,628,222 of record NW_006286678.1, on the reverse strand, counting down.
GCTCAGATAAAATACCAGGCACCAGCAAATGGCGGTTAAGTATGTTACCAAGATAGCTTGAGAAACAACATGGCTAACACATGTTAGACTTAACCAAGGAAGCAGCCTGAAAACTCTGCAGAAAGAGGCTCTTCAAGAGATCCTCCAAATTGCCAATTCATTAGATGATTTCAGGCCAGTTCCTGCCCTTCTGTGGGCCTGTCTCCTCATCTGAATGGTGAGGAGATTGGACTAAGGGCACTCCCATGACCCCTTCCAGCCTTCCCATTCCCTGATCGGCATGCCTGCTGTAATTTCACTGGGGGTACAGGTCAGCACTTCCCAAAGTGTGGTGCCCAGACAGCCTCACTCAGAAAGAGCCAGAAGATTTGCTTAAAATGCAGGTTCCCAGGCCACGCCCAGGCCTACTGTATCAGAATTGGGGGGGAGGGGAGGCAAGGCAGGCCGGAATCTATATTTTAACAAGCACCTTAGATGATTCATTGGCATACTAAAATTTGAGAACCACCAATATAGTTTAATAAGGACAATTTTATCTTGAATCTCTCATTTTCCAGCTTTTCTTGGGCTGAGAAGGAATGAGCAAAAGCGATATAAATTTTCAAGAAAGCAATTAATTTATTTAATTGATATGTATTGAATGACTCGTGGGTGTCAGGCACTGTTCTAGAGCAATGAACACATTATTGAATAAGAAACACTCCTGCGTCCTAGCCGGTTTGGCTCAGTAGATAGAGCGTTGGCCTGTGGACTGAAGGGTCCTGGGTTCGATTCCAGTCAGGAGCACGTACCTTGGTTGCAGGCTCCTCCGCGGCCCAGGCCCTGGTCAGGGCTTATGCAGGAGGCAACTGATTGGTGTGTTTCTCTCACATCGATGTTTCTCTCTGACTTTCCCTCTCTCTTTCACTCTCCATAAAAATCAATAGGAAAATATCCTCAGATGAGGATTAATAAAAAAAAAAGAAAAGAAAAGAAAAAGAAAGAAAGAAACACCCCTGCCCTGGCCAGAATTGCTCAGTGGTAAGAGCATCAGCCTGCACACCAGAGGGTCACAGGTTCTATTCCAAGTCAAGGGCACATACCTAGGTTGCAGGTTTGATCCCCACCCCTAGTCCAGGGGTGTGTGTGTGCTAGGCAACCAATCGATGTGTCTCTCTGACATCGATGTTTCTCTTCTCTCTCCCTCTCTCTCTCTCCTTCCTCCCTTCCATCTGAAAAGCAATGGAAAAAATACCCTCACTCCTCAGGTGAGGATTAAAAAAAAACAAAAAACAAAAAAAATGCTCCTACCTTCATGAAGGAAAGAGAAAGTAACCAAATAACTGTGATGCCATGGCGGTGCGGGGTGGGAGGGTGGGGGGGCAGGGAAGACAGTTTATTTGTTTCTGGTTTTGTTTTAAGGGGAGTTAAATAGATAAGAAAGGAATAAATATGGGGGGGGAATATATTCACTGCCCATTTTTAAAGTGTAAGAACCTAAGAATATGTATATATAGTTTGGCTTCTAGAGTGATCACATCTAAAATATATAAAGACCCAGGGAAAAGTAACATTGTAAGGGGAGATGAAATGCTCTTAGGATATTTTATATGTTTAGCCTGGACTGATAAGTGAGATAGAGTAAATGCCAGATTCCACATTGCTATGACAGCATCATCTTGCTAATTTTTTTAGGGCTGGTGCTCCCATTCAAATAATTCATTTTAAGTCTAGGCTCTGCCTCACATCTGACCTGTGTAGCCACATTATTGCCATATAAAATGTGCAGACTCATTTCAGTTTAAATAGCTTTCATTGTTGTTTGTAGCTCTAGACTCTCATTCCAGGTGCTTTAGTGAAATCACCATTAGATGCCAGTAAATGTAATACTGTATCTTTGACTAGTTGTAAAGCCTGATTTTTAAAAATAGTTTTTTATTGATTTCAAAAAGGGAGAGGGAGAGAGAGATGGAAACATCAATGATGAGAGAGAATCATTGATTGGCTGCCTCCTGCATGCCACGCCCCCCACTGGGGATGGAGCCTGCAACCCAGGCATGTGCCCTTGGCAGGAATCAAACCCGGCCACTCGATCCAGAGCCAAACTGGCTACAGCTAAAGATTTTTGATGGGTCAATTATCCATATAGACTAGAATAAAAAGTTAAGATTCATTTCTAAAGTCTTTCTCTATTTGACCTATGTTTTATCACTAAACAAATATTTCTGAATTTCCTTTGGTGACCCCCAGACCTGCTTGACCCTGAGAGAGTAATGCAGGGGAGCACACAAGCAGAAATGGGGATCTGGTTCTTCCAACTCCAGGTCCAGTATTCCTTGGTGAGGTTTTTATAAAGTGCTAGGCCAGGCAGAGAAAAAAATCTACAATGTTTTGTTATGTTCCTCTAAGTCTTACATTCAGTAGAGGGGATACTTGGTTTGTCTTTTCCCTCAGCATTGGATGCTGACCCTCCATTCACCCCCAAGTTACTGGTGGCCCAGCCTGAGTCCAGTTTGGCTCCAGAATACTGGACTAGAATCACCGCAGGTGAAGCCCAGAGGGTCTGGCTGGAGCCTGGCATGCCAGGCCTGCTGGCTTTTCTGCTTGCTGGGCCTCATCAGGGAAAACTGCACACGCAGGGCAGGCAGGGGCTGCATTTCCCTGTGTGCAGGATGCGTGAAATGTGAGCCCAGCAGGGGCAGAGGCCTGCAGGGGACCCTGGGTGAAAGCTAAGTGCTCTGGAGGATGGTGAGCAAATATTGGAAGCACAGAGATTATTGAGTTGTGAGCCATTGTTTCAGGGAAGTCAGTGCAAGGGGGAGCTGTTAGGTCCCATGCCCAGGAAAAAGTTTGCATTCTTTAGTCTTTTTCTCTCCATTTTACTCACTGTTTTAAAACAAAACAATGCTGAATCAAGGTCAAATTCTAGACAATACATATAAGTCTAACCAATGGACACAGACACCAGGGGTTGAGGGCAGGGGTGGGGGAGTAGAGGGGCAATGAAGGGATAAGGACACATATGTAATACCTTAAGCCAGTGGTTCTCAACCTTCTGGCCCTTTAAATACAGTTTCTCATGTTGTGACCCAACCATAAAATTATTTTCGTTGCTACTTCATAACTGTAATGTTGCTACTGTTATGCGTCGTAATGTAAATATCTGATATGCGGGATGGTCTTAGGTGACCCCTGTGAAAGGGTCGTTCGACCGCCAAAGGGGTCACGACCCACAGGTTGAGAACCGCCGCCTTAATCAATAAAGAAAAAAAATAATTCTAGGCAATAACTTCATACCTGTGTGATTAGCTGCATTTGGAATCATTGAATGCAAGAGCCAGCACATGGAGCATTCACCAGGGTTGCTGATAGTCTGGGCCATAAAACACCTTAACAATAAAAAAGAAAGAAAATAAATCACACAATGTCTGCCGTCAAGCCACAACGGAATTAAACTAGAAATCAGCAATAGAAAAATGGCTGCATGCAAGAGGCAGAAGGAATCTTAGGGGTCAGCGAGGGCAGTCACTTCCTACTTCAGAGGCAGAAACAGGCCCAGAGAAGTGAAGTGATTTGTCTAGGGCTGCACAGCAAGTCAGTGCCTGAGCCTGGAGGAGGACCCCATGATCTGCTGCCTCTGCTCCATGTTATCACTCGTTCGGGAGTTTCACATGTAGTGCTGTCAGCTTTCTAACGGTGGTCCTGCCCTGATTTTCATCCTGCCCTTGGAGAGCATGTGGAATTAGGTTAATATCAGAGGAGAAAGTAAGAAAGTAAAATAAAATCCCCTTTCCCACTCCCTGCAGTGAATATAGAGAGTGTGAACTGAAGGGAGGTGATAGGAAGTATCCGGGACCAGGATCGGGCTGCCATCCTTGACCATCCATAGGAAGGAAGGCTGGTTCTTTCTCCCGTGGTTCATTGAACCCATTACAGAAACATCCATGGCTTCATAGAGTCTGTGCACTGAGTGGGGTGATCCAGGGCTCTGAACTGGACCTGATGTTACAGGATCCTAGATAGTCAGGGCTGAAAAGGAGGAACCTTCTCCCATTTCATAAATGTGGAGGCTGAGGGACAGTGAGAGTTTCAAGCATCATAACCGTTATCAGCAGCATCACTGTCATCGTTTGTGAAACGTGTTCCGTGTGTCAGGCCTTTCACATATATTATCACATTTGATCATGACAACAAAATATTGAGGAAGGCATTGTCCCCGTTTTACGGAGGGGAAAACTGAAGCTCAGAAAAGTGAAGTCATTTGCCCCAGATAACTAAAGTAAGCAGCAAAGCTACACTGTTTCACAAATAAGGGGCCTGGACAAATCAAGGATTAAAGTAGTTCGGCTCCTTGTCCGATGTTTCTTTTGTTACTCCATGATGCCTCTTGGGAAAGCACAAAAGGGTGTGTGGGGTGGTGGGGTGGGGGAAGCCCAATTAAGACAAGTGCCTCATTTCCTCATACCTAAGTAGTTCTACAATACGGACCTGGCTGCTTATTGGCTGATTCTCCTCCAGCCAGGTTAGGGCATTGTGGCAAGTCTAGGCGCTCCCTTGACTCTTCTTTCATCGAAGAGTATTCAACAACTACTGATTGAGAGTCAATCAGGTGCCAGTCACTGTGCTGCTGACAAAACATGGGACCAAATGAATGCATACCTGGAGACCTCCAATTAGAGCAAAATAACATGCTTTCTTAAAACTATACCATGGGCTACCAGCTAGTAACATCAGACATATTAACAGCTGGGACAGCAAACCACAAGGCCACGTGGAAGTCTTGGCTATACATGCCACTGTTGGAAACTCTCAGACTCTGTGAGCTTCTCTGGGCCTCAGTTTCCTCATTTGTAAAAGGAGAATTAAAATCCATACCCCAGGAGGATTAACCTAGAGAAGGGATGCAAAAGCACCCGCAGCTCTTAGTGCGAAGGAAATGATGTGCATATTTACATGCGTGTTTTGCAGATCTGTCTGTGCTGTTCATTGTCCCTTGATGATTACCTTGCTGTATCAATCTTTTTGCCTGAAGTAGGAAAGATTGTCTTCCGGTGATTCAGGCAAAACCCTGAGTCTACCAGAATATCCAAAAGTTGGGTAGAGACTTTATTCCTACTTGTATCTTTCTTCTCCTGGGACTTTCTAGATCAATTCTGTTCAATAGAATGTTCGGCAGTGATGGAAATGTTCTCCATCACATGTAGCTGTTGAGCTTGAAAAGTGACTGGTGTGACGGAGGAACTGAATTTTTATTTTAACTTCATTAATTTAACTAGCCACAGTCCTGAGTCTGATGGCACACGGCCGCCTGGGCCCTGCCACAGAGACACCCTCCCTGCTCCTCTTCCTGGTTTGTCTCCTCTCACAGAAATCTATCTACAGCAAGCGAAAATCATTCTCTTCTCCTCTTCCTTAGTTCTGTCTGGCACATTGCCTGGTGTTGCTGATGCTGCTGTTGCAGGGACCACGCTTTGAGAACCATGGGTTAATTAAGCATCCTGTTTGGAGGCAGCTGTACTTTAGTGGAGTCAGTAGATGCTGGAGGTTCACTCAGACACAAACCCCTGAGATATTGGTTCTCAACACTGGCTGCCCTTGGGAATCACCAATGACCAGTCCTCAACCCAGGCCAGTTAAATTAGAATCTCTGTGGCAATGACCCAGACATGAGTGTTTTTTAAAGCTCCCCAGATGATTGCAGTCAGGACTGAAAACCACTGCACTGATGGGACTTCAGCAAATTTCTTTTGTCTATTAAATGGTAACAACCTTCACTCTATATATCATGAGGCCACTGTGAGAATCAGATGAGACTGTGAATGCAAAGGGTTATATCAACTGTGGGACCTGAGAGTAAGGATTCAGGCCTAGACAGCCGTGGGGGAGCCCATTTGCAAATGATGCTGTCATCCCCGTTGAACTGAAATAACACCGCTGCCTGTGGTTTGCATTCTAGTACTGTCCCTCTGACCAGGCCGCTGCAGGCACAGATGCTGAGCACGTACAACAGTTCTACAACCTTCTGACAGCTTCCATTGACGTATCCAGAAGCTGGGCAGAAAAGATCCCCGGATTTACTGATCTCCCCAAAGAAGATCAGACATTACTTATAGAATCAGCCTTTTTGGAGCTGTTTGTTCTCAGACTTTCCATCAGGTAATTACTATTATTTTATCTACCTTCAGTCCACTCCTTCCTTTGAAGAACTTTGAAACCTGCTGTGTTTGCAAATGAGTCATCAAAGAGAAGGTTGTTCAGGAAGGAAATATCAAATATGATCAGGCATTAAAAAGCTGAGTAGTGGGTAGTGCATTGGACTGGAAGCCAGGGCTCCTGGGTTCTGCCCTCAGTTCTAATATGGATTTGCTGTACGACCCTGAGCAGATCCCTTGCCTCATCGGAAGTTCAGGTTCCTTCTTTGTAAAATGAGGAGGTTGGGTTTGGTGATATCTGAAGCTCCTTGTAATGCCAACACTCTGGGATTCTATAGAGTCCCATGGTGAGAAAGGTATTTCCTGGGAGCACGTATTTGTTGAGAACATTGCTTTTACCTCACGGGTTTCTATTTACAAGTCACTGTTCTAGTACACCAGATGGGGCTCTAGAGAGTTCCCACTGCTTCTCAACCCCCAGTGTTTACTCCAAGAGAATAGCTCCTAGATCAAAAGATTTGGTTCAACCTTTCATGCTCAGTGACACTGAACACAAACGGAAGTTCTTTCCCAAAAAAGCCGGGACCTGGAATCTCAGCATGAGTAACATTTCAGATTCCTTTCTTCCTTGCCATTATGTAATTTTTGGAGATGGTACCAACATTTCACCAAATATCCCCCTCATTCTCTTCCTTACCCTCCCCTCCAATTTCATATGGTGTTAGCAGAAATTCTTGTTCAAAGTGCAGATTCCCATGCCTCATTCCCAGCTGTATTGGTTTGTCTTAGAAGTCCACAAATCTGCATTTTAACTCATGCTCCAGTGACTCTGATGCCAGTGGTCTGAGGTCCAGGTTTTAAACTCTGAGATTGAGAGGTCGGTCCTTGTGTACCTCTGTGGAGGGATCTGTGGGAGAGACAGGGGGAATTACAACTGGAGTGCCAGTAATTGGCATCATTACAGCTAATCTACTGTACGAAGGAGCCAAGCCAAGGATGTGACTATCATCTGTTAGGCAGGCAGCATAGGATTAAGTAAATGATTAGCTCCATGTGGGCAAGCAATATGCATGCTCTAGTCACCAAGTTTCCGCCAGTGCCTGGCTCTAGGAGTGGCACATACGTGGTGCTCAGGAAATATTGACTAGTGAATGAATGAATGAAACTATGCATCCAAGAGGCACAGTTGTAGATATTAACTTGTTAGTGCAGTAGGCTGAAAGAGATAAAATATGTGGAAAGCAATTTGAAAATTAAAGGAAGGCTAAGATTAAAGATAGGACCACATAGAATTCAGAATTAATTACACCTAAGACTCGTCTTGCATACCAGGCATTGTGCATGATTTCAGATCCTGTATATTATTAATTCCCACAACAATCTTAGAAGGTAGCCATTAGAACTCCTGTTTATACATAAGGAATAGGAAACCCAGAGAGAGTAAGGAAGCGCCCAAAGCCCCCCCAGCTGAGTGGTGATGTCCAACTAGAAGTTCCAGGGCACCTTTCATGAGAGAAGTATGGGATACTTATGGACTGATATACACTCTCAGGACAGATTTAGAAATAGCCCTCTGAGCCCCACTGTGGAAAGCAGGTGAGCCCACAACAGGGACTGGCAGCTTCCCCAGGGATTGGTGCTCACTCAGGAAGTTAGCACAGACAAGTGGTGGTGGGTGTTCATCAAGGGTGTTTGGGCAGGTTTAACAGCACCACACTGGGTTCTGAACACTGTCTGGGTGCCGTGTGTTATGATATTATCCCATTGGATAGACTGAACAGACCTATTTAATGTGTTTCTACCCCGCAACCCCCCATGACTTTCTTTTGTAGGTCAAACACTGCTGAAGATAAGTTTGTGTTCTGCAATGGACTTGTCCTGCACCGACTTCAGTGCCTTCGTGGATTTGGGGAGTGGCTCGACTCCATTAAAGACTTTTCCTTAAGTTTGCAGAGCCTGAACCTTGATATCCAAGCCTTAGCATGCCTGTCAGCACTGAGCATGATCACAGGTAAGCACCACCCTGCTGTCACCCGAAGCTACCACACCCTCCTTTCTCTCTTTTCCTGTGTTAAGGTGGATTCTGGCTTTGGCTGTCATACACACCGGATAATTAGGAGAATGACTGCCACTGTTCTGAAATCTGCGACATTTTACTTAATTTAAACAAGAAACGTAAATCTGCAACTTGTTGTCATGAACCTCCAGGTAGAGAGGGTTCCTATTGAGTTATTGTCAACAAGCCCAATATATGAACATCTAAATTTCCACAGGCGCTCTGTTGAGACTGGCACTACTGCTTCAGGGTTATCTTCACAAGTATTTCAGAGGAAGATTAGCTTAACCAGACTGCTCCTGTGGGACTGAGGGCAAGTCTTCCCCTCTCCTCAGTCCTTGGCTATTGACCTAAAGGAAAACCAAAGAACTACACATATAAAACACACCTTTATCTATTGATGTACAACTTTGATTGGCAGGGGAGTGAGAGAAGGATACTTGTAAACAGCAGAAAATGGCTCAACTCAATAATTTTAAAAGTTAAGAAACAGGAGCATAAAACTTATTCAATTTCTATATTATGCCTTTCTGTCATTAGATGTCTTTCTCTTTCTATCTTTTGGGATATAAATGGCCCCAAGATGGAATGAGAGGTAGACAGGGAGAGGGAGA
>NW_006286678.1:1601551-1619112 GCF_000327345.1 Myotis davidii | reverse complement strand
TAGATTTTATCTCCCTGGGGCTGGTCCTGAGACCCAAGGCCCCAGCTCCCTTTGTGTCTTGATACTTTAGAGTTTCCAGTGTGATCTCATCCTTCTTGGTCAGACTGGGGCCTGGTGAGGCAGTGGCAAGTGGAGGCTCCCTAAGAGGCTAGCCACACCTGGGGCTCACCACCCATTCTTTTCATCAGACTGAAGCACAGCCTAGGCCTGTGGTCGGCAAACTGCGGCTCGCGAGCCACATGCGGCTCTTTGGCCCCTTGAGTGTGGCTCTTCCTAAGCCTTAGGAGTGCCCTAATTAAGTTAATAACAATGTACCTACCTATATAGTTTAAGTTTAAAAATTTGTCTCTCAAAAGAAATTTCAATCGTTGTCCTGTTGATATTTGGCTCTGTTGACTAATGAGTCTTAAAGGCTGTGGACTCCATTTAAAGGACTTTCAAATGGCATACGGGAGCACCTGAACAAAAATAAGCACATTCAAGGACAAGCATATCACTCCAGCAGGACTATAATGAAATGGGTTCAAAGGCTGTCTTTCAACTAAAGCTCTTCAGCTCAGTTTCAAAACCATGTAGGTCTTCCTTGGACAGTTAAACATTCAAAACTGGGGAGTATGGATTTTAGTTAATTAAGAAAAAAAAACACACAGAAACAAAATCTAGAGTCAGCCCTGGCTTTCTGTAAATAAACCCAGTGCATTGCCATATCTCTATGGAAATCAGCAAATCTCTGTAGTTAATCAACAAGTGTTCGCTGATCTAGGCACTCTGGCATGTCAGTGGGTTTTCAGAGATAATGTATGTGAAACAAGGTATTGAGTGCCATGGTGGGGATGAGGGAGTGGGTACAAAGTGCTGAGAGACCAAAGGTGGGGGAGGGTGGTCTCTCAAAAGAGGTAACATGAGGTCTTCTCAAAAGAGGATACGATATCGCCAAACTAAAATGGAAGGAGCATGATTTCTAGGCATAAATAAAAATTTGCTAAAGCCATTGAAACTATGGCTGTTCTAAGTTCCAGGATGGAAATCTCTAAAAGGAGTAGAGTGACGGGAAATGAGACTGCCATGCTAGGTAAGGGTGGGGTCGGACATGAAGAACCTTGCACGCCTAGGTGAGAAGGTTGGAGTTTATCTTGAAAGCGGTGGGGAGCCACAGGAAAGTTTTGACCAGAGCAGCATCAGGTGAAAGCTTGCACTTTAGAAAGATCTGCTCTGGCAGTGGGTTTTGAGCACAAATTGTAGCAGAAAAGAGACTCCAAGGGAAAAGGCCAGTCCAGGTGTGAGAGCTGTAGTTTAAAAGGCGGGCCTGAAGTCTATGTCTTTGTTTGTTTGTTTGTTTGTTTTACTCTTCAAGTAAATATTAGTGGACAACTGTGAGGCCAGGAAGTCCCAACCTGGAGAACATTCGACAGTTCGGCGCTGAGAATACAGAGTAGGGATTAGACAGTGATGGCGAACCTATGACACGCGTGTCAGAGGTGACACGCAAACTCATTTTTTTGGTTGATTTTTCTTTGTTAAACGGCATTTAAATGTATAAAATAAATATCGAAAATATAAGTCTTTGTTTTACTATGGTTGTAAATATCAAAAAATTTCTATATGTGACACAGCACCACATATAGAAATTTGTTTTTCAAAAAATGCTGACACGCCGAGCTCAAAAGGTTCGCCATCACTGGGTTAGGAGAAGGTGGTGCCAGTCCTGTCTCTGCCCGCACTTTGCTGTGTGTCCTGTGGTTATGGCTGCTCAGGCCGCTGCCCATTGTGTGGAGACTTGCTCAGGAAGGAGGGAGCTCATACCAGTCTGTTATGGCAGACATAGCATGGACTGTGGCATCCAGCACCTCCCCCAGGTTTTAATCTGGGATCCCCTATTTAATAAGTAGGTGCCATTAAGTAATACATTTTATTTCTCTGAACCTCAGTTTCCCCACCTGTAAAATGGGGAAAGCAACATGTATTCCATGAGGCAGCAGTAAGGATTATGTAAAATTAGGTTTGTGATGCAGCCAAACTGAATTCAGAATAGGCAGTTGATCCACCTGTGTTCCATCCTGGAGGGATGGTGACAGGGACTCCCTCAAATAGGCATATGCCTGTCCCTTCCCTTTGGGGTCCAAAAATCCTTCTCAGTGACAGGAGGAAACTGGTGGTGGCTTTCGAAGGCAGTGTGTTTGGTGAATTTCTCCTTGGATGTTTGAGAGAGGCTCAAAAAAGGACAGTAATATTAAAGTAATTAAGCTGCACTTAAAAGAGTCCGAGTCTTTTATGGTGGAGTTCCAGGTCCCGCCCGCAGCCCTGCCAGCCTGTGCAGGGCGGGTTGTTTTAGGTGCTGTGGTTATAACGTAAGACCCCCTTCTCCTCTTTCTGAACGTGACAGTAATCTTTTTATGATTTGCTGGTTGGGAAGGAGTTTGAAATGTGTGAAAGCATCAGGAAGTGGCAGCAAAGACAATGCCTGGGAAACAGCAGTGTGTCTTGTTGTGGATATTAATTTCATTTGAATATGGGCTCCCGTGAAATCTTGACTTCTGAATGAACTCCATTGATCAAAAAGGGTGATTGTGGGATATCAGTTGGGCTATTGGCATCAGAAAGCAGACAACCCAAAATTGTCTGTTCCTAAACCACAGTGAACTCATGAAAGGAAATGGGATCTTAAAAGTCAAACCCGTCTTGCTTCCAGGAAAATTAAGAATCTGGACAGTATTGTTGTTTATACAAACATGGCTCTTTTTTTCTTTTTCTTCTTCTTCCTCCACCTCTCTCTATGTGACTGGTGGTGAGGTGGGGCAGGAAATGGTTTCTTTCAGATCACTCTTCCTCCGTACAGTGAAAGGGAGTTCCCCACAGTTGTGGTTGTGAAATGTTTTTAGGTCCCAGTTCATCCACCCTACCCATTCCTTTTTGCCAGTGCCATATCCCTGTCCCAGGAGTAATGAAAGTGCTTAGCTTCTGATGGTATACCAATGAGGTGATATCTGGTTGCAGTTCATTGTGATTAGTAAATAAGAAGCCCCCCCAAATAGAAAGTTTGTGTGAAATTGTCAGTTTACAAGTATCTATTCATTAAACAAATATTTAGTGCTGTCTGTATTTCAGGCACAGTGTCAGTCTCCAGGGTTGCAAAGATGAGCCATGCATGAATTCTGCTGTCAGAAAGTATATAGGTTACTAGGAAGTCATATCTGATTATGATGCAATGAACTCATCTATGGTGGTTAGTGCTCAGGTCCTTAAAAGGGACAGAGTCGGTGCAGGGGAAGTCCAGACTACTGCTAACATTTTGGGGGTGTAGAAGGTTGGAGGTGCTGATCATGAATGGCTTCCCAAGGAGGTGGTTTCTAGACATGGCAAGATATAGAGGAAGGACATCGCAAACCAAGGGAACAGCAGAGCACGGTCATGAAAGTGGAACATTTCAGCACATTTTGGGGAAAAGCGGAAATTGCTTTGAACATTTGTAAAACCACATATAAAATTTCATAGCAAGAAGAGAAAAAGAGGACAGGCTATTGTACTCAATGACTGTATGTCCTGGAGTGAGCATGAGAGTGAATCCACTGTGGGGCCTGGTCTTTGTGGTTCTGGCGTCTCCCATGCAGTAGGCTTGGTGCTGGAGATGCGACCGTGAGCAAACACATCCCGTGCCCCCGTGGAGCTTACATTTAAAGGAGGAGGCAGGCAATAGTCATAAATATCTGATTTCAACCTGTATATCCTTCAGAAAAAAAAAATAGAAAAAATAATCTAGACTGAGAGTAAAAGGGAAAAACTTCCTTGAAAAAAATGTGATCTGTGACTTAAGAATGAGTAGATTTTCACTAGGTGAAGTTGAAATCTCTCTCCTCTCTCTCTCCTCTTCTTCCGTGCCTCCCCTTCTCTCTCTGTGGCATAGATAGCTAAATCCCCAGTAATCCAGCAGTGTCCTTAGGAACCATACAGGTTAGAAGTGTGATCTGTGGTCTGTTTTGTTCACTGCTGTGACTCCAGTGGCCATAAATAAGTCCTCCATAAATATTTGTTGAAAGAAGTAATTAATCTATTAGTTAATGAGGTACACAAAGTGTAGGAGGGAGTTACAGGGAGGCTGAACGAGGAGGGACATTCTAACATAATGTTCAAGGCAGCCTAGTATTTCTGGACTTGGACTGAAAGAAATTAACCACTTGTTCATTTTGACCATGAGCAAGTTACTTAACTCCCCGAGCCTTACCTGATCTATTACATAAAGATCATGTGTGTCCTGCCTAATTCAAAGGGTTATTGTGAGGGTGTGATAAAATAGTCTAGGTAAAAGTGTTGTAGAAAGTGCTTTCAAATCTACAGGGGCGGACAAAAGTAGGTTTACAGTTGTGAGTATGCAAAAGAGAGTTTATTCTTGTATTATTATTAATTATTTCATTATTTTCCATACAAACAACTGTAAACCTACTTTTGTTCACCCCTGTATTTTGGTTATCAGGTGAAATAGTGAACTCCTAGTCCAGCTGGTGCCCAGCATTCTCTGTACTATCTCGTAGTGGAGATTCTTATCTGAGGTGGGAGTTTGAACTAAATGACTCAAATTGTTTTGGTTCTGACACATAAATTCGTTACTTAACCATTTCTAGAAGTTGTATTTTAAAGTTTTGGCTGCATACAGCTGAGTTAGAATACTGAAATATTGGATAAAAATGATGGAGATCAAAATGCAAGAAACACCGAGAAGCTTGTTTTGTTTAATGGTGGACAAAGATCTTAAACTAAAACCTGCGTGTAATTCCTAGGGAAGGGGGAAATTTGAATGTCTGATTTCCTCCTGAATTAGTGAACTCTCCGAATATCAGCTCTGCAGCCATGTTTACCAAGCTGCTAGAAGAAAGGGGGTCCCTTAAGCTAAAAAGGCACCTTTTGTGAGTTTGGCCATGAGAAAGTCCAGTTACAGGCCTCCATATTCAACTCTCTCCCGAAATCCAGCCATCAACATCGCTCAGTTTCTTTATGCTGATCATGAATATGGTATTTTGAATATAATTCAAGACATGAGGCGAGGAAAAGGAAAGCTTAAATCAATGGATTGGTATTTTATTCTGGGAGAAGCACCTCTCTCTGGGCTCTGAACCTAATTGGAGACGGCTCAGTATTAATAGAATGTACTGTCAGCAAGATGATTGTGTGATCAGGTTGCAGCTAGGAGAGGGATTCACAAAGGATCGAATCCCCGTTTTTCTATTTTAACATTGTTTGTTAGACAAATAACATTAGCCTGGAAATTTAAAAAAAAAAAAAAGGTAAGAGTTATCTGACAATCTCATAAATATTTTCACTTTTCCGTTTTTTTCATACTTCTCTAGATGAAGAAATAATTTTTACATAGATGTAATCACATCTTAGAGACCATTTCATATTCTTTTCTCTAGCTAATGCGATGTTATGTATTTTTCCATGTTGCTTCATAACGTTAGTATTTGTCCTTTCTGATGTCTATAGAACCTTCCATTACGTGGACATACTATTCTTTACTTAATGGTTCCTCTGTTCTTCCACCCTTTATCTTTTCCTAGTTTTTAAAATAGATAATTCTTATCCAAAATATCTTTATGGCATACAGCTTTATTCTCCCGTTGAGTTTTTCTTTCAGATAAATTCCCATGAGTGGGGTTACTTGGTCAGAGGCAACGAACATGTTATATACTGCCAAATTTGCACTCTGCCTTTGTTTTTGTTTTGTTTTGTTTTGTTTTTTGCTTTGGAGGGCAAATAAAACTTTTAGGCAGAAAACTATTGCAGGCTGGATTACTCTTGACGTTCACTCTTGAGTGCATGTGTTAAGTAAAGGTAAACCATGGGGACAGATTTGCCTCTCGACTGATTTGCTAGTTTCCTGGAGAAAGCAAAATTATGCACTGCAAAGCTTGGGAATTAGGGGACTTTATTGGTTTTTTTGTTTTGTTTTTGACTATATCATTTGCCACATGTCAGGCATTGTCTTAGATTTACAATCCACTGAGATGCTGCTGGCAATGTTCATGGTTGGACCTGAATATAATTTTAACACCTCAAAGCTGGAAGGGACCTTAGAGGTCATTAAGCCCAACCTCCTCCTTTTAAGATGGGCCCTAGAAAGGGAAAAACTCAAACACGACTAGCCAAGCTGGGAAAGAAGACAGATCTCCTGGTCCCCAGGCCTCCTTTAATTTAGGGCAAGAGAGGAAGAAAAAAAAAATGTCTGGAGAGTTGCTTCATTTTTCTGATGACTTATGCTTTAAGAAAGTAACTTTTGTAACAAAAATATTCCCAACTAAAAACATTAATGTTGGGAAAATTATAAACTCAAACGTGATTTCCAACTGGATGGATGTTTTTCATCTCTCACAATTTATTATTTTACGTGTAAATGTACTGAGAGATGAAAACTTTGACTGAGATAACTGGGGCCAAGGTCTTCCCAGAAACTCTGAATTAGGTATGTTATCATCTTCATGTTATAAGGAAACCAGGGCTGAAAGGTTAAGGGACTTATTCAAGGGCACACAGTGAGTGACAGACTGGGATTCAAAGAAGGACCTCTAAGAGGGAGGGCACTTCGTAAAATGCCATCTCAACTGGCAGAACGGGACACAGGCCTTGATTAGGGATTCACAGTTTCTTAAGATGGAACTAACTGCCTCCTAAACGCGCCCTTTTCTATGCCTCTGCAGAACGACATGGGTTAAAAGAACCAAAGAGAGTGGAGGAGCTATGCAACAAGATCACAAGCAGCTTAAAAGACCACCAGAGTAAGGGACAGGCCTTGGAGCCCACGGAGCCCAAGGTCCTGGGCGCCCTGGTAGAACTGCGGAAGATCTGCACCCTGGGTCTCCAGCGCATCTTCTACCTGAAGCTGGAAGACTTGGTGTCTCCACCTTCCATCATCGACAAGCTCTTCCTGGACACCCTGCCTTTCTGAGGAGGAGGAGCCTGAGCAGGGAGCCCCCTCATCTGCTACCGCCTGCTTGCTACGCAGCAGAGGGAGGGGTCTGGACACCTACCATTCCTGTCCTTCCTTAAGAGAAAAAGCAGCTCCTGACAAAATGAAAGACTTTTTTTTTTTTCTTCTGGCACTTTTCCTTACAACCTAACGCCAGAAAACTTGCAGAGTATTGTGTTGGGGTTGTGTTTTATATTTAGGCTTGGGTTTGGGGTGGGGAGGGGGGTTATAGTTCATGAGGGTTTTCTAAGAAACTGCTAACCAAGCACTTTTGGATGATGCTATCCCAGCAGGGGGAAAACAAAGAAGGATAATATAACTGTTTGAAAACTCTTTCTGGGGAAGACAATTACAGTTGCTTTGTATTTAAAAACAAGAACAGCCACGGGTTGTTCGCCAGGGTAGGACCTGTCTTGAGCTGATCGCTTTTAGAATATACTTCCTGTATCAAGGGTACGTATGTGGTGCAAGCAAGGCAGAAATTCCCTCGTCTTAATTTCTTTCTTCCTTTATTTTAACAAATGGTGAAAGATGGACGATAATCTATCAATCAGACATAGCAAAATGATAATGGCTGTTCGCTTCCATATACAAGTGCAATTTTTAAAGTGCTGTCTTACTAAGTCTTGTCTATTAACTCTCCTTTATTTTATACAGAAATAAAAAGGAGGCAAGTTAGCAAAGGACAAGTGCTAATTTCCTAGCACAGGTTTTTGTCCACCTGCCCTATAGACCCCTTCTGAGGTATGGTCCACCCAAGATTTCAGGCCATTCTTACGGATCCAGATCCCTGCCCTGACTGTCCAGCTGTCCCGAAGGGGGCTCAGGTTATAAGATGGATTACATACAACTGTTTTGGTTGTGTTCTATCAACCCACCCAGAGTTTCCTAAACTTCCTTCGGTTATAGCAACTGACTGACACAGTCATGCAGAAGCCCAGCCGTGTTCAGTGAGTCTCAAGTGTTGGGTTCTTAGGTAAGAACATGCAAAAAATAGGAACTGGATCATACAGGGTAAACACCAGGGGTAATAAGGTTTTTAATATATACAATTTAATTTTTGTTATCAGTTACAGAGACAATTATGGAGAGTAAGCAAGTCTTATTTTTTAAAAAGTAGTATGAATGTGAGTACTAGGAAGGATTAATGGGCTGCGTTTCAACATTCCGTGTTCGTACTCCCTTTTGTATGTTTATACTGTTAATGCCATATTACTATGAGATAATTTGTTGCATAGTGTTCTTATTTGTATAAACATTTGTATGCACGTTATATTGTAATAGCTTTGCCTGTATTTATTGCAAGACCACCAGCTCCTGGAAGCTGAGTTACAGAGTACTTAAATGGGGTGTTCACAGTGACTTGGATACGCCAACTAGAAATTAAATAAGCAAATATATATAAATATAGCAGGTTACATATATATATTTATAATGTGTCTTTTTATTAACCATTTGTACAATAAATGTTACTTCCCATGCGGTTATTTTATGGTTCATTTGCAGTGACTTTTAAGGCAGTACTGTTTAGCACTTTGATATTAAAATTTTGCTTATGTTTTGCTAAATTCAAATATAATGTTTGAAGATTTCTAGGTCTAAAAGTCTTTATATTATATATTCTGTATCAAGTCAAAATATGTTTGGCCATTTTGCTAAGAAACAAACTTTGAATGTCAAACTGATGTCACAGTAGTTTTTGTTAGCTCTGAGTCATTTTTGCTTTTTAAAGGAAAAGTAACAAAACTATGCTGTTTATATTGTCATTAAATTATACAATCAAACAAATGCCAAATGAATTGCCTAACTGCTGCAAAGAGGAACCCAGATAGCAAACCGTATATGTCTTTTTTCCAAGAGTCATTCTGATAGCTGATCATATATTATGTTTGTGTGAGCTTTTATGAAAGATTATTATTTTTATATCAAGATGATAGCATCTGGAATGTTAGGATCTTGGAATGTTAAAACTTGGAAGGGGCCTGACTTGTCAGCTAGTCCACCCCAACCCCAAAATTCATAGAGGAGAAAACGGACCCAGCAAAGGGTAAAGAGTTACCCAGGTCAAAGAGCTAGTACCAGAATCAAGTCTAGGACCTAAGTCTCTTTTCCATAGTCTTTTTACTCAACTTACTGCATCTATAGGAAAACAGGCTTTTTAAACTAACCAGACATACTTACATTTTACCTAATAATAACCATGAGTAAAGTAGTACTTTTGCATTAATTTTTTCAGCTTATATGCGAACATAATAAACATTATTCAATATCAGGAAAGCTAACATTTCATATAAGGTAGCTTCAGACCAAATTCAAGTTGAATTTGAATGAGTTAGAAGTACTGTGCATACATAATCCTTTCGTGCACCATTAGTATTGGAGAGTCAGTCCTTGTTTTTTTGTCATGTCTGAAAAAGAAAAGAAAAAAACACACACACACACACAGAGCTCTAGAGAAATGCTGTTACTTTTTATTTTTACACCCATCGGGTTTAAGGAAAAAGACCTTTTAACCGTAGTATCGATTGGTTGGAAGCAATGAAGAAGATTTTTAGTGATAGGCCCAGACACTTAGTGCTGAAAATAAAGATTATAGCCAGTGTTCTCCTGTCTTCCATAGTCATTGCAACTATGAGAGCCTTGGGAGGCTCCCACACCATCTATCAATTCAACTCTCTTTTTTTGTCTTCATGTGGACACACAAGTTTATACAGAGTGGATGACCGAACTAGCTCAGAAGAGGACGACAGCAAGAATCAAAGCAGGTGATTCCTCCCTTGGGGAAGAGCTCTCTCAGCGTGAACAGGCCTCCCCTGGGCGGAAGTCAGGAATCCACCAGCTGTTACTGGAGAGTGCCTAGCTTTCATTTCAGACAGCAGAGTTTCCCACAGTTCCTCTGCTCCTCACACAGCATTGTTCTTTAGTATGTGTTAACCTGTGGTTTGAAATTAATGCTCTTGTATATTAACAATGTAAATTTAAATGATTAAATTAAATTACATTTTATCAGTGGCTACTGGTGTGTTGAATAAGCATGCTTCATTTACCAGTATTTTCTTAATCATTTATGTAATAGTATTTGCTGTGAACTCTTAAATACATCCCCAAATTGATTTTTTTTAAAAGGCTTACTAATGCTGAAAAATTAATAGACATTCCAATTGGAAATATATTAAACCTCACTGATTGGGAAGAAGGACGGTCTAAATTCGATAACCATTTATTGACTATTTCCTGCAGGCAAAGCACTGTTGGGTGCTTTGAGGAGATACAAATGCACAGTTGTATGAAACTGTTTTTTGTTTCAATTGTATATAACTTAAATGGAGCTAACACTTTATTGTCTAAGTGTATTCTTTAGGGGTATGGAGGATTTGTTTCCATATCAAGATGATGGGATATCAATTGTTTGTGAATCAGAATTTACAAGAATAAGGTTAGCGTTCTCAAAGATTGATTGGTACTCTGCCTTTTGGCGGGAGCCATTACTACTACATTGCTAGACACCACTCTCTGTGGGCAACGCAAATGCAACTTTCATTCAACTCTACCCCACACAGCATATATTGAGTTAGTGCAAACACATTTTTCTGTGTTTTGATGGCTCAAAAAGAGAAATGTGGAGCTCTCGTGATTTACTTCATCAGTTTATGCATAAAGCATTTTCTGTGACATCTAAGTGCCATGTGTGGCCTAACAGCCAAACAAAACATCTTTCTGCTGCTCAGCAGTACTTTCATTTCCTCAGCAATAAAATACGATTAGTAAGAAAAAGTAAGAGATAATGAAGCATCATCTTGCATATGAATTTAAATATAGGGGCTTGGCAAAAAAAAAAAAAAAGGAAAGAAAGGACGCTAGGAGCAAAAGTTTGGTTTTGAATGGGTAGAGAGGCAAGAAGGTCAGGACTAAATAAGGGGTATTTGCCTGTAGTTGAATTTTCATAAGTTAAATACACAAAGATAACACAAGACGCTAAATGTTGACTTCTTTAAAAATTGTGGTAAGTCCAGCCACGGTGGCTCAGTGGTTGAGTGTCGACCTATGAACCAGGAAGTCATGGTTCGATTCCCAGTCAGGGCACATGCCCCGTTTGCAGGCTCAGTTCCCAATAGGGAGTGTGTAGGTGGCAGCCAATCAATGATTCTCTCTCATCATTGATGTTTCTCTCTCTCTCTTCCACTCTGAAATCAAATTTTAAAATATATTAAAAATTGTGGTAAGATACACATAACACCATCTTCACCATTTTTAAGTATATGGTTCAGGGATGTCGAACACATTCACCAATGTTAACCAAGCTTCAGAGCTCTTCATCTTGCAAAACTGAGACACCTACAGTCTTTGTGCGAACATGTTTCATTTCTTTAGAGTAAATACATAGGAGTGGAATCGCTGGGTCGCTTTAACTTTATAAAAAGCTGCCATGCCTTTTTTACATATAAATAGAACATTTGGACACACAATGGCCACTCAGGATAAACAGGTTTCTCTCATACTTCCGTGCAGCCAGGGGTGGTATATAAGTGACATTGTCATCTGGGTACTATGTCCTATGTACCTCTCTCCTTCCAGGTGGCATCTGACAGCAGACTTCTAGAGACATTATTATTGTCTGGCCCCAAAAAGTGTCTCTGTGGGTAGAAATTTCAACTTGGAGAAGAATCAAGAGTAGCATCATGATAGGTGATATTTTAGGATGGCTCGTGATAGCCCTGGTCTTGGAATATGTCTGATTTATACTGTAACCCACATTAGCTGAGGCCTCTGTTCTTTAGGATCTAGAAGGATTGTTTTGAACTCCCTATTCCACAAATAGGGAGGTCCAAAGACCTCCTCGCGATATCTTCAAATTCTGCCAATTTTTACATTAGCCTGGCTTTAAGGTGCCACTTCTGTTTGCTTAGCTCTGTTAATGAACTGTCTTGCTGTACTTCTTTCTGGTATCACCCCTATTTCTGGAAGTACAACTTGGATCTTTCCTTAATTTCCACCTCAAAATCATACATAAGACTTTCCCAAGTTCTAGAAAGCTATCTTAAGCAATACCTGGTGTCATTCACCATTCTTACTCTTCCCTCGCCATCTTCTATCTGGAACATGAATGCTACTTAGACTATAGAGATAAGGGTACCTCCTCTAGGAACTGCGGAAAAATAATTTGGAAGGAATCCAGGTCTCTGAGTTTTGTGGAGAAGAGTTACCCTTTTAAGTCTTGGGTTTCCTATATTAAACTTTTCATGAGAAAGAAACTCCTTGTTTAAATCACTGTTATTTAGAGTCTTTCCATTATTGAAAGCTGAACTAAAATCCCAACTAAGATACACAGGACATAAGAAAAATCTCCTATATGCAGCACAGGTTTTGTTGTTGTTGTTGTTTTAAAGTGCCAGGAGTATTAAGGATAATGACTCAGTGTGAATCATGTTGGTTTTGAGCCTACCAAAACAAAAACAAAAACAAACAAACAAAACTAAAAGACATCTTAGGTCACAATTATTTGTTCATTTATTAATTCCTTGATTCATTCACCTTTGGACTAGGTCCTGTTTTTCTGCTTCTTTGTAACCTCATAGACCGGATGCAGCCTGCCCCCTCATGGTCGTAATTCTCTGTTTTGTGGTTCTTCTCTTATCACTATCTAATTTCACTTTTGCCACTCACCACCTTATTCAGTATTTTCCAATTCCAATTCCTGAGAGAGAAAATGTAATCGGTCCATCTCAATTTTTCATACCAGGCCAAGTGAGATCCCTGAACAATCTGTGGATTTGGTGCCCTGGGGTCATGGCTGGTCCAATCAGCTGTGATTGAGGAAGAACATGCATTGACTCTTCGGAAAATATTATAACTTGAATAATTTCTGTTTGAAGGGGCTGTGATTATATTGTCACTGTGACTAATATGTCTAGCATAGTAGGAAGCTTGACTTGCTCATGGGGCCAATTGTAGAGGGCAGTTTTGGTAGAATCATTCTTTCTCAATCTCTTAAGTGCCTAGCACAGCGGTTCTTAACCTGTGGATCACAACCCCTTTGGGGGTCGAATGACCCTTTCGTAGGGGTCGCCTAAGACCATTGGAAAACACATATATAATTACATAGTGTTTTTGTGATTAATCACTATGCTTTAATTATGTTCAATTTGGAACAATGAAAATACATCCTGCATATCAGATATTTACATGATGATTCATAACAGTAGCAACATTACAGTTATGAAGTAGCAATGAAAATAATTTTATGGTTGGGGGTCACCACAACATAAGGAACTGTATTAAAGGGTCGTGGCATTAGGAAGGTTGAGAACCATTGGCCTAGCATAATGCTTGATTCCCTGAAACCCTTAGAAAATGCTTGTTGAGTAAATTCAAGTTAATATTTATTGATGGGGGTGGGAGATGGGAAACATACCAAAATCTCAAGAGACAGACTATGTCATGATTTCCAAAGTTGGTATCTATCTAGAGCCAAAGTGTCTAGTTTCATATTTTTCTGAACTTCAATGCAAAAAAAAAAAAGAGTGAAAATTAGCACAACCTCAAGCAAGGTTTGTTTTTTCCTTTCCTTTAGAAAGCAGCTGTCAGTTTAACTTATCCCAAAATACTGTCAGTGATGAGCGTGACTGAAAATGCATTTTATCTGTAATTAGAGAGATTACATTAAACACTATTATTTGCAGACACACATTGAATTAACCCTAATCGAGGCTAGCAAATAGTAGAGCCTGCCTATTTTTTGCCTCAAAAATTTTAGAAAATTGTGACAGTTGACACACGAGGGACGATGCTGACGATATTTCTTTCCATCAAACGCCAGACAGTAATTGTAATTGCCTTTAAAAATATTTTAAGCAGTTTCTTTAGTAAATCAGAACTTGCCACAAATCATGCTGATAGTTTCTAAACATGGGGTTGTTGACTGTGCATTCCAATATGAGTTTAATGAATTGATTTTCTAAGGAATTTAACTTTGCATCTGTTTTCAGGTATAATTAATTCACTGTGGTTAATATGATTAGCATGGATATCAGTGGATTATACATGATCCCCTTTATTTATTCACTTATTTTTAATCTGCCATACTGTCCATTGGGAAATTATGTAAGTTTTGGGGGGAAACATCTTGCTAGTAGCTTTGATCACATTGGATTTCTGCAAAGCAGAATCCTGGCAGGAATTTACTGATTATTCACAGACTGTGAATCAATGTACTCTTGTTTGAGGGACCTATTCAAGTTTACACAGTCCCTGTCTTTAAAGAGTTTATAATCCAGAGAGGAAGGTGAGACAAACATTCTAATGAAAGTCATTGTAAGAAGAAAAAATGGCTATGCCCAGATACTTCTTCCTCTGAGCACCTACCTCCCCTCTCCCCTGCTCTCCTTAAATAATGCTGTTACCTAGGGGGTGTCAATGGCCTGCCTCTCCTCTAATGCTTCCCACTATCCTGGGTAGTCTTATTCATGGCTTCAACCAGCACTTTTGAATCTCTATCTCTTACTCGGTCCTTATCTCTGAGCTCCCAACCTGGAGGTTCCAGATGCCTCCAGATATCTTCACCTGTATATACCACAGAAACTTCCAGTTCAACATACCAAACCCAAGTCTGTGATCTCCATCCGAAGTTGCCCCTCCCGTCTCCCAATCTCTGAGAGTAGTTCCTGTATTCACCCAGTTGCCCAAGCCAGAGATTTTCAACTGGTGTGCTCCAAAAAATTTTTAAACATGTAATACTTGACTATTTAGTCAGAGGCCCTGACCTCTTTTCCCTTAGGTCCGTGGTCGGCAAACTGCGGCTCACGAGCCACATGCAGCTTTTTGGCCCCTTGAGTGTGGCTCCTCCACAAAATACCACGTGTGGGCGCCCGTACAGTGCGATTGAAACTTCGTGGCCCATGCGCAGAAGTCGGTTTTCAGCCTGGGAGAGTCTATTTTGAAGAAGTACTGTTGATATTTGGCTCTGTTGACTAATGAGTTTGCCGACTACTGCCTTAGATTGTCTAATTTTAAAGAATGACAACAGCCAGACTGATGTGTCTCAGTGGTGGAGCATCAACCTATGAACCAAGAGGTCATAGTTCAATTCCCGGTCAGGGCACATGCCTGGGTTGTGGGCTCAATTCCCAGTGTGGGTAGTGCAGGAGGCAGCCAATCGATGATTTTTCTCTCATTATTGATATTTCTATCTCTTTCTTCCTCTCCCTTCCTCTCTAAAATAGGTTAAAATATACTTTAAAAAAATAAAATAAATTTAAAAAAATGACAACAGCCAACACAACAATATCTATCCAGTGTAAATGAATCAAAATTATTCCTATTTATTTTGCCAGATTGGCAAAAAAATATATTTTTTAGAGTGCCAAAGAATTTCAGTAATTAAGTTTATGTGTGCCAGGAGATGAAAAAGGCTAAAAATCACTAATCCAAGCTAAACTATTGTTGTGGGTCTCAGAACACGAAGGTACTCATTTATTCTCCGTGGTTTTCAAAATTTAATGTTCATGTTTAATGTTCACTGGGATCATCCAGAAACCTATTCAAAACAGTTTTCTGAGACTCATGCTTAGAAATTCTGATTTGGCCATCTGAAGTGGGGCCCATGAGTGACACCAATGCTATTGGGCCAGGGACCACATTTTGAGGAAAACTGCCTTATACCAGTGGTTCCCAACCTTTTTTTGGCCATGCCCCACCTAAGCATCTCTAAAAGCCCAGTGCCCTCCCTATGACATATAACTCTTATTATTCAAAAAGTAAACTCCTATTCACGTGGAGGAAGCCTAAAAGGCCGTTAACTTGGTCTAAATAAACTTCCAAAGAACATGGCATCCATGAAAGAGAAAAATAAGAGAACGAAAGGACAGTTGAAGTACTGAGGAAGAAATCACTAAGAAATTGTTTAAAAATAATAATAATATGAAGTGATATGAAAAAATAGCAAAGCAAGGCACCGAACTAGGCTCTGAGATACAGTGCTGAGTAAAACTATGACATAATCCATGTTTTAACAGGTCAACTCGGGCAATTCATTAAAACCTAGATGTCTCATCTGTAAAATGGGGATAAAACGGCACTGTGTTGACTTTAGATACCAAATAGAGGACTCTATTAACTGCCTAGTTCAGCAACTTCCACGCTGATTCTCAATAAGGTACTTAATCAATAGTAATTAGCTCTGTTATGTTAGAATTAACCACTCTAAAATGCTATCGGATATTACTTGTCACAAAAAAAAAATATTAGTTGTCATTATTTTTAGCATTATTTCATAAACTCTCCCAATGAGCAAGAGAGTAGTTGTCTAGGCGTTAACAATATGAGAAAAGACCCCAAACAACTGAAGACATAGAGGAGCTTTCATGGCCATAGAGCCCAGAGTTTCTTTCTTTCTTTAAGATTATTGGGGCTTACGTGTTAATAATAGTTTCTCCCAAAAAACAGACTCTTCCACATTGGCACACTGTTTGATTAGTTGTAATTCTTTCAGATAAATGGGAGTTGGCTCAGGGGCCAAGAGAAACTAAAGAATCTGATCATTCTTACTAGATTCTAGGATTTCAAGTGCCGCCTTGCCAACCTTTTTTTGGCTATGGAGATAAAAAAAACAAAACAAAACAAAAAAAAACTCCTATTTATTATTAAAGGCTAAATGAGGGACAGCCAAACAATGGAATGTTATTGAGCTTTGGAAATGATATTGATTTGAATGTACTGATACAGAAAAAAAATGGCAAAGACAGCAGTGTGTGTCATTTTGATTTTTAAAAAGATTATAGGCTTGTCCTGGCCTAGTGGCTCAGTCTGTTGGAGTATCGCCCCATACACCAAAAAGGTTGTGGGTTCAATTCCCAGTCAGGGCACATTAGGTTGCAGGTTTGATCCCAGTCAGAGTGCCTCTCACAGTGATATTTCTCTCTGTGTGACTCTCTGTCTCTTTCTCTTTCTGTCTGTCTCTACGTTCCTCTCTCTCTCAAATCAATAAACATATCCGTGGGTGAGGATCTAAAAAAGATTATAGGCTTATTTATGTGTCTCTATATAGAAAAAAGTCTGAAAATCTATACTCTTATTTATTTGTCAAATGATTATGATTAACCTCTAAAAAGATTAGTCTATATTTTCTAGATTTTATTCAATGACTGTAGGTGATTTAAAAAGCATTTAGAAAAGAGGTAGAGAATGAGTCCATAGGTCCTACAAGGAACAAATAAACCCATGGAAGCCCTCAGGCAATGTTTCTCAATCTGGATGCATATTAGTATCACCTGGGGAGTTTTAACAACATCTCAATAACCAAGCTGCCCCAAGACCAATTAAATAAAAATCTCTGGGGCTAGAAGAACCAGCTTCAATAGTGTTCTCAGCTCCCAAGTATTTTCAATGTGTAGCCAAGGTTGAGAACCACTGTCTCAGGAGACCTTCTGCATTTCCTTGCACTTGGTAGGCCATGGGTCCCCACAACCAAGCGAGGCCCCAAGAGAAACATCATGTTCCTTGGCCCCCAATATCAACATGACTTTATTCATATTTCAGAATATTTTAGAAATGGATAAGGGCTAGAAATTACTTTGGCCACTAGATGGATTTAAGAAGAAATGGCGGGACT
>NW_006286678.1:1590489-1601432 GCF_000327345.1 Myotis davidii | reverse complement strand
GTGGTGGTGGTGGTGGGAACAGGATGCCAGTTAGAATATCTGGGTTCTTTGTGTCACCTGAGAGCTAGTTACTCTTCTCTGAGCCTCAGGATCCTCACACCTCTTGCTATTAGGATTAAATTAACTAAAATCCATGAAAAGAGTTTTGCAAAATGTAAATTACTATATAAGTATTATTATGTTTAATATTTTATAACTAATAGCATGAAGAATGTGCTCAGAGAAAGATGATATCTGAGAAAGACACAAGAAAGATGGACTTACTCCCCTATAGGAGACCTCAGCCTCAGGATGGACAGGGAGACCAAAGCTCAACAAGAGGGATAAGTCTGTGAGCTGATACCAAAAGCAACCTGACAGCCCAAACATGAAACACTTCTTTCTCAGAAATCCAGAGAAGAGACTCTGAGAACGATCTTCCCTTTGCTTTTCTGTTGGCTTCCAGGAATTTATACCAAAGTAGTGATGTCCCAGAATAAATAAGTTTTCTTCTCATAATTGAGCCAGAGGTTCTAGGAATGGGCTGAACACAAGGCTGAATTCAATACTGAGATTGCTTGCAATTTAATTCGAGTCCTAAAGAGGTGGTCCCTATGTGCCATCAAAAAACAAGTTTTGCATCTAGACAACAGTCTACATATAGCTCTAGATTGACTTTTTCTTTCCCCCTGCACTTCATTTATTCTCTGAAAATCATGGGCCATGGAAGGAATTTCACTGCAACACTGTCCATGGGAGGAACTCAACATTAGATAGGACCATCTGAGAGACCATTCGACATGGGTAGTGACTGAAGAAAGTTGAGAGCCCCTTAAGAACAGGAACCTTAATGTTGGACCCAAAAAGTACACAATGAGTCAATGCCTTGGAAGTGCCTCCTGCAGGCACAGTTCTCAGCTCATGCCAGGAAATCAGTAAGTATCTGTGTGATGAATAGCATTGTAACCAGGTCTAACAAACTAAAAAATGTCCACTGTTGTGCAAGTGTGTTTCCCTTTTGTTCACTTTAGGCTATCCAATATTGGCTGCAACTTCTCACATAAAGTGGATTTATTGTCCCATATTCTCAGGGTCTACACTGAAGATAAACCATAGCGCTTTTATGGCACATTCTAGTTGTATTACGTAATTGAGTCTTCAGGAGTTAGACTGTTGCAGTAATCCAGGCAAGAGATAAAGAAAATCTAAATAGTAAGAGTGACAGTGGGAAGAAGAAAAGTGGGAAACTTTCAAACCAGGTTTCTGGCTTGGACACCTGAGTGGATGGTGATGCTATTTACTGAGATATGCAGGAGGTATAGTGTTGAGGTAAAATAGGATGAGTTTAATTATGGACATGCCTAGTTGTAGATACCTGTCTATCATCCAGGTGGCAGTGTTGAGTAGACCATTGGATACACAGGTATGAAACTCAGAGAAGGCAAATTCTTGAACACCATCAGCATATAGCAGTAACAGAAATCCAGAAAAAATGAGCATCAGGAGAAGAGCAGTAAGAACAGTTTCAGGGAGAAGGATCTGACAGAAACCAGCAGCAGAGGATGGAGGAGAAGGTGAAAATAGACACAGCAGAAAAGAATAGAGGGTAGTATGGAAAGGGAAATGAAGTCCAGTGAACGATTTTTGAAGAGAGGAAAGACATGTTTAAATGCTAATGGGAAAAGATAAAATGAACCTGCTAGGCAGCGCTGTATCTGTCCAAGACCATACCTGGTCACTACTTTTACTTCTGTCTTTCAAATGTAGAACAAGTCTCTTTGTTGACTGACTCTAACTCAGAATCGTACAAAAATGAAATTCTAGGAAATGTGGTTCTCAGTTCATCCAAGTTCGCATAGCACAATCCAACACAGCCCACCCCTTGTCAACTTGGTATCTACACACACTTCTGTAGACATATATAACTTCCAAATGAAAACACCAACAAGACCATGCTTTTGTATAACAAAATTCAACTGTCTATACTGGTACAACTGAAAATACACAAAAATCTAATAAAAGGATACACAAAGTCTACTTTGTCCATTCTAAAGGGCAAAATTTTGCCATCCACCTGGCACTAAACTGTGTCTTCAAGAGGCTACGACATAATTCAAGCAGGTCAGCTACTTCCAGGTGATGGGAAAACTAGTACTTCACCACTCATTATCTGCAAAATAAGTTCTGTAGTTTAAAAAAGAGAGAGACTATGGATACCATGATGATGAATAAACCATTCTGTAAGTCTATAGATGGGGGAGGGGTGGTTGAAAGAAACACCATGGGAAGGAAAGGCAAATCTCTTTCCAAAAAAGTATCTGTTCTAGTGAAAACAATGCCCTTTCACTTCCGTGGTGGAAATGGCCCAATGTAACCAGCCTGATGCCAGGCGGCCTGAAAAGCAGTGTCATATCCCCAGTCGGTGTTGATCTTCACTATTAGCAGTTGGGGACTCAGCGGTAGCTTTAATGAGAGGAAGTCCATGTAGACAAGATGACCTGTTTTGTAGATTCAGTCAGCCTCTTTCACCATCACTCCTGTCCTTGCCCAATCCACTCATATATAAAGGGGCCATGGTCATCTTGTCTACCTGATTAATAAGATCCTTCTCTGGTAAGATTGCTCTTGGTGAGCATTCACCTGGCACAGCAGTATTATAATATTCAGAGGGGACTATCCTCATATCTCTTCTCCATATTTCATTTCCTCCAATTTTCTAATCATCTTCCTTCCAAATCCATAACCAATCAACCAAACCCTTAGTCATTGCTCATAAATTAATGTAATCCATACCTTTGGCCATTTCTCCTTCTAGGCTAATGAACTAACCCGGTGCAATGGTTGTAGTTTGGCCCACTGCGAAAATTTCTCTTTCACATTGTCATTCATGGCCACACTTCAGTGGAGGTGTAATGCAGTAGGGTAGGTATCCAACTTCAGTTCTGCCAATATTTTTGGTGGAAATACCTGACTGATTTTTTTCTTCCTTAATCAGATGATCATAAAGATTTCCCCATGAGACCAGAGGCAGATTGAAAGAGGAGACCCCATGTAGCAGCAACAGCCTTTATGGTAATATGAGCCACTTATTAATGAAATTTATTTATGTCTTCAGGACCTGCTTGAGCTGATCTCTTACATATCATTCCCACTTGATGGTGATATCTCAGAAGTATAGAGCAATTTACTATTATTACTTATAAACTTATCACAGGTATGCCACACTCATTTTTTATTATATTAAGTCAGTTTTACTTATTTATTTTTTAAGCCTCCCCCTACTCCCATCTCCAACCCAGGCCTTCCCCACACTATTGTCTGTCTATGGGCTATTCATATCTGCATATAAATTTATTGGTTAATCTCTTCCTGCCCCCCCCCCAGTCAAGTTTTATTTTTTAATGTTATATCTTTTATTTGTTGCACTAACCATCCAGTGTCCTAATTCATGCTATTTCTGAATTTAGGTCATATTTTCTGGAGTTTGTCAAACTATATAGTCCTCACTACCAGGAACATTTTAGCACCAGGTGGCAGCAAAATCTGAGAGCTGAGATAAAATTCTTGGCAGGAAAGTAAACAACTAATTAAGAATTTATCTTGAACCTCAAGATGGTTAATAAGGAGTAGCAAATGCATTTCTTCCCCACTCCCCTTGTTTCTATTTAGATATCTCCCTCCCTCTCTCATTTTAGTGAGTGATTATCCAAATTGCGAATATACCCTCCCCCTACCCCCATACACTCACATATACCCTTGCAAACACAGAGAATACCCCCCAGCCAGCCAAGTGGATTGTCCTGGTCCTTAGCTTCAAATGGACAAAAACTAGAACAGCCCAGAGCATAGAAAGCCAACAGAAGAAACCAAACTGGAGTCTGTTAGGAAAATCCAGGATGTAAAGGAACAGAGAACAATTTCAAACACCAATTCCAACGGGCCCAAAGCGGAACCAAAGTCGGGTAACTTAATGAAACAAAGAGGAGATGTCAAGCAAGAACAAATAAAAACGTTAACAGTAACTCACCTTTAGAGGTCAGCGAGGGCAGGTGTTTGCTCGGTCATTTTGAACGGGCCTACAGAGACAAAGAAACGAGTCATGCTTTCTTCTGAAATGTCTCCAACTGCTGACTACATCGCCCCGACAAGATTCTCCATTCTTTACGGGGCTGGCTAAAGAACAGAGTTCTGGTGTCCTCCTCTGATTCTACCCTGAACTTGCTAGGTAATCCAAACTGGCTGTTTCAAGCCTGAGGTGACCTCCTCATCAGGGGAGAGTTAGTGCTAATCTCTAGTCTTGCCAGAGGAGATGGTAGTGATTTGGGATGCCAGGTTCAATTTGCACTTATTTAAGAAGCACTGCCTTCGTTGCCATAGATTTTTATCTTGCTAGAGCCTGGTACTTAAGCTGTCGAATTGGATAGAGATGCATACTTTTTAAACACAAATGCAAAACCATTTTAAAGTCCTCTAACCAGAGTTTTTAGTTGGAAAGTAACTCAAAATTGCCAAGCAACTTTACTTTCAGAGGCTTCCTTAATCATCCTATACTTCCAAATAGTATTTTTCAATAATTATATTTTGTAAGCATTTTATAAAAAACATAGGTGTTAGAGCTTTTAGCCATTTCCAATCCTTTTTCCTACTTGTTATAAAGATTCACAATTCAGTCCTTGGAACATGTATCAAATTCTCAAATTAGATACCATCATTTGAAGAATCTCTAAAAGGTTTGAAAGGGGATTTGTTGTAATCTTTCTTTAGTCCTGAAGCTTTCCACACAACTGCATATTTCACTGTATGTCTGTAAAATGAATGTTCACGTCATATGTCTAAAGACAAACAACAGTCTTTGTTCCATGGAGCATTTCAAAAGATTCACAGCTGTTAATAGGTGGGAGAATTCCAGCTTTTGCTCTTGGGAAGAAAGGAACTATTGTGGTGAGTAACTGTGTCTCGGAGAAGTAGCTGTATTTATTTCTAGCCTTGCAAACCAAGAGGTGGACTGTCTGCACAGAGTGGATATTTGTGGGCAACTAGCTACAGGATGGAATCAAAGTATCCCATGCTAAAGGGGTTGCTAGTTGCCCAGAGAGGTCTCAAGTGTCCTGGTGTGATTTCCATGTTCCTGAGGCTTCACCTCTGGAACCTGATTTAGCAGCATGGTCAGAGTGGATTCCATCCTTCCTTCCTTCCTTCCTTCCTTCCTTCCTTCCTTCCTTCCTTCCTTCCTCCTTTCTCTCTCTCTCTCTCTCTCTCTCTCTCTCTCTCTCTCTCTCTCTCATACTCTCTCTCTCTCTCTCTCTCTCTCTCATACCCACTAACACATTTATTAACTTATAACCAGGAGCTTGGATCCTCTGATAAATACATTCTTCACTTATAGACAAATCTACACAGAAAGCCTAATTATTATCATAAGCATAGACTCAGAACAAGGGGAATTAACATGAGTCCAGTATTCAATAGCATTAGCTTTGAAATATAGCCCCAAAATCTAATGAACAAAATAGATCCAGAGACATAGAAGCGTAGAACAGACTGCGCAATCTGAGGGGAGAGAAGGGGCCAGGGAGAAAGTGCGTGGGTGGGAAGAGATCAACCAAAGAACTTGTATGCATATATGCACAACCCAAGGACACAGACAATAGGGTGATGGAGGCCTGGGGCAAGGGATGGGGGCAGGCTAGAAGGGGTCAACGGGGAAAAAGAGGGACATATGTAATACTTTCAACAAAAAAAGGTCATAAGGGAAAAAAAAGCAAGAAATATAGCCCAACACACTTGTCTCCATAAGGAACAAGACAGATAAAATCCCTCACAGTTTCTTTATCTAGACTTGATCTAATAACTTTTCTAGTTCTGACCTTTTATATTCAACTTCAACTTGATTTCCATTTTCTTCTGGTGAAAATGGAAGCATACTAGGAACTCAAAGAGTCAGACAAACCACAACAGTAGAGAACTGTGACTCACGATATGTGAGCAGGAAGAAAGAGTGCCCTTAATTGCTCTGCATAACTTTGTTAACATAAAAACACTGAAACCTATAAAGAATTTTTGTGAGTTTATTTGAGCCAAACTGTTGACAATTCTCTGGTGATAATGCTCCAGAGCATGGCAGGTTTTCATCTATTTTTATACATTGCAATCAAAGGAGGGGACATAGGTGGGTTACATGAAATCCACTGGTGATAGATTAGAGAGGGGTCCGGAAAAAGGGAAGTTACAAGTTACCCAGACATTTCAAGGATATGTCATCATAGATGCAAAAAGACAGATAGGCTCAGTTAAGGTAAAAGTTGACCTTGTCAGTGAAGATACCGGCCTAGGATGTAACTACCCACCATAACTTCTTTAGTTAAAGTTTGATTTCAGACCATTCTTTGTGGCTATTTTAGGTCGCTGGTTTGCAAGACCTCCGTGCAGGCCTTCCCTGAACTTGTCAGGTTAGCATGTGGCCCCTTTCGTCCACACTTTAAATCTCTAGACCCACATGCATCCCATAACATACAAGAAACACAGGCACAGCTTATGGTCTTCTGGGACATTTTGAGACATTATAGTTGAGAAGAGGTGTTTGAACTCTAGAAACAAGCATATGTTCTGATTTACTAAATAGAGAAATGTTTTGAGCCTAAAAAAAAAAAAGTAAGTCTAACATAAAACTCCGGAAGGGTGTAGGCAGATTGTTGAGCATAGAAAAGACGGCAGGGACCCCTAGGAAGCAATACGAGTTCACTACAAATGCATCAGCCATTCATCAGACAATGTCAGTAACCCAGTTCATCATTGATGATCTAGGCTGGGTTATTAGCAGATATATTTACCTATTGGTTTACCAGGTTTAAGACCAAACCCAAATGCAAATAATAAAATCAACTCGATGGTATGTGATGTTCTTTCTATGTTCCAAACCAGTTAACGTAGCAACAATTCTGCATTCTTTAGAAGTCTGGGTAAAACTGTAGTGAGTCCGTCTTGACTATGTGACCTCCTGTAGTCACCCTGAAGGTAAGATTTTAGTTCTGATAACATAGCCTTTATTTGGAACGTCTCTAAATTCCTCTTTTTTAATTCCCTCCTGAAGTTTACTTTCCGTCTTCACAGGTTGAAAATTATTGGCCTTTGAAGAATAAATTTAAATTTTTTTTTAGAAATAGTCAAGTCTATTAAAAACAAAAAAAAAGGATAAACTGTGATCATCTAGTCAATTGGATGAGGGGGTAGGGAAGTGAGGAAGGCAAAGATTAAGGGAATATATATAAACTAGGAAAATTGATTTACTTGCGGGGGGGGGGGCTTATAAATTGGCCCTGAAAGCAATCTCTAAACAGGGTTTTTGTTGTTTGTTTTGTTTGCTTTTATTTTGGTGTTTGTTTGTTTTCATCACCATTGCCACATGAAATCATGCAATAATCATCATAAGTCTTAAGCAAAAAAAATGGGACTAGGGCAAAACATTCAAACACTTTGTCAGTGACAGGTAAAAATAAATAGAAGCATACTAAAAAGAATAGTGCAGGTTTGTTTGTTTTTTAATATTTTTACTGATTTCAGAGATGAAGGGAGAGAGATAGAAACATCAATGATGAGAGAAAATCGTTGATTAGCTGCCTCGTGTACGCCCCCTACTGGGAATTGAGCCCGAAACTTGGGCATGTGCCCTTGACTGGAATCGAACCAGCCAGGACAAGAGTAGTGCAGTTTTACACCTGTTAGGTGATTGAGAAGTTCTTAATTCTATAAAAAATATGGGACTTTACCTTGAAAAAGACCTGAAGTTTGCTTGTGGAAATGGGCGTCGGAAGGGTTTAAGTTTGTGAGTTAACTGTGACATGCAGGAAGGAGGGTTATCTTTGTGGTGGGAAGGGCTTCAGGGAGTCAGGGTGAGGCCTGCAGAGTTTATCAGGCCCAGACAGACCAAGCTTTGGCCACGTGAAGGGAGGGCTATGATCTGGCTGGGTATATGAGGAAAAAATAGCCCCTGTCTTAGAGTCAGTCTGGGATTCTGCTCTGATCTCCTGGAGGGCTCATGCTGGGCAGGGTGGGCCACCACAAGTTCAAGTTGGGCTAAACAGGGCTTTTTTTGTGTGCTTGTCTGTTTTGTTAGAGTGGAAGGGAGGCGAAAAGGGAGAGGAGGAGAAAGAGAAAATCAATGTGAGAGAGACACATAGATTGGTTGCCTCTTGCATGAGCCCAACTAGGGCTGAGGATTGAACCTGCAACCCAGGTGCATGCCCTTGACTGTGAATCACAGGCTTACGTCTAACCACTGAACACACAGCCAGGGCTTTTTTAATGGAGGAAAATACTTTTGCATTTTTTAAAATATTTTTTTATTGATTTCAGAGAGGCAGGAAGAGGTAGAGAGAGATAGAAACATCAATGATGAGAGAGTATCATTGATCAGCTGCCCCCTACACGCCCCACATTGGGGATCGAGCCACAACCCAGTATATGCACTGACTGGGAATCGAACTGTGACCTCCTGGTTCATAAGTCAATGTTCAACCACTGAGCCATACCAGCTGGGCTACTTTTGCATTTTTAAAGATTATTTTGCTTTCAGATGTTTAAAAATGCAAACTTAAAGTGATAAGGGAGATTGGATACAGGAAGATATGTAGACTTTTCTATATCTTCTTTTCTTCTTATCTAGCAATGTAATCTGAGCATTAACAACATCTTTTAGTAACAGAACAGGTTTCACTCCACTTCAAATACATTTTTATATGTATGATTTTTAAAAATCAGGATAACAGACTTTATCTTCTAATGTTCTGATAGGCTATGACCCTTACCTCTTTTATTTAAACTTAAATTGAATTTTTAAAACACATAGGAACAAAGGTTTAGGTAGTTTTAAGTTTGTACCTTTTCTTCAATTCTTTTGAAAACAAAATTCAAACTTTAACACGAAGTGCAAAAATATTCAGTTACCAATAGATTTATTTTATATTTGTGTTATGTTATACATGACTTTAACCAAATTTTAAAAGTTAGAAGATCAGCAATAGTACCAGAAAAAAATGCATGGAATGTTATTTTTCCAATATACTTCATGCATGCAAATTTCCTCAGGGGACATTTCAAATATTCTTTACCAGCAATTAATTGAATAAGAAATTAAAAAACAAGAAAGGATCTTTATTTATAATTTAACCTTATTCCAGGAGGATTAAAGATGACTTATAAAACTACATATAATTCAACAAGATATTTTAAAGGCAAAAGGATTAAAAAGAAATTGAATGTGGGAAAAGTAAGCCATGGCTGAAGTACATTCATGCTTTGATGTCCTGTGTACTTGTTAAATTTGACTTAGGCATCTAACAGCCATTGCAAAGGAGGACACAATCAGATCTGTGATTCATAAAGTTTTAAAAAATAAAGTCTATTTAGAGGGAGCAACAGTCTAAAAAGTCCAAGGGTGGAGAAGCTCAATCACCTGCTAACCTAAAATATTTCCTGGTGGTAAACTGAGCTGGTTGAAAGTGGAATTGTGTATTTATCAGGAGTACCTGAAATGCAATTCAGACCATTTCACGCCTCTGCTCTGAAAAGTTCAGGATTTTCCCATTGGCTATAAGTGAACTATAAACATCTTGGTCTAATATCTGAGGCCACCCTCCAAACCAAATCAAGATAAGCTCCCTGAAGGCAGGCTGCATTTCTTATTCAATATCAGTGCCAGTCACAGGCCTTTGTGACAAAGTAGGTGTCAACCGATGCTCAAAGATAGAGGGACTGTGGATCAGCTAAGAAAGTTTGTAGAAACCTCTCCAGCCCTCATCTCTCTACCTATAAGGCCTTCCCCTGACAGCTCTTCCAGTTGAATGGTGACCAGTATCCTCAAAGTCGATAACAATATCTCCATCACCAATAATAGCTACAAGCATCTCTTTGTATTTTATAGTGCTCTATAGTTGACACAAACATTTTAACCTATTCTCAAAACCAGCTTGCTTTGTGGTGTAGTAGGGAGCATGATTATGCTCTGCAATGCGGAAGCCTTGTAGAAGGCACCTCCTTATTAAGTGGTAGATGCCATTTTCTCCTGATGTCCACTGCAGGGTGTGGTCTCTTCCTCTCCTCCAAACCCTTGTGGCATTTGGTTTATACCTTTCTTATGACACTTACTAATAACTGTATACATTTTATATAGTGTGTTACAGTTTACAAAACACTTTTTCTCATGCTAAATTCCCATTTCTTTTTCATTCTTACAACTTCTTTTAGAGAACAATAATTAATCCTCTTCTTACCTTGAGAACCTTGCTGCTCTCTCCACACTCTCTAAAAATATAAAAAGTAAAAGCTACTCAGGAGATTACATAACCCACAACTACTACCACAGTCATTTTACCATCCCCCAGGACAACAGAAACCTAACATTTTTTTTAGGTCCGTACTCTCTGCCAGGTGCTTTATAGATAATACTACTTCAATTTGCCTTTTCTTTGCTCTTAGACTATTAAATTTGATTCTCCCTTCAAAAACACACAACAACACACGAATTCTAGAAAGAAAACATGTGCTTTCCATCTCTGTGGATACTTTGACTAATGAGGGAAAGGGGTAGAGATGCTGGGAAGAAATTGACACCCTTTCTGGAATTCCACTGCAGTGACTCATTTAGGGACCAGCTCTGGCTGGAGCTCAGCAAGATGGTGTAACACATTGGGTGGATCAAGAATGTGTTGATGAGAGCTGTCAGATGGGGGAATTTCTGATGAAGAATCACCAGGTCGGAAAAGATGCCAGTAGAGGTAGGGTGGGGAACAGAACCTAGATCAGGGGTGGGCAACCCCTGGCACGCATGCCAAACATGGCAAGCCAGTAACTTTTGCTGGCACGTGAAACCCTCTCTTATATTCTTCCATTTACAATTTTTTTCTTAATATCGACTTTTTTATTTTTCAGATAAATTCAGTGTAGGTGCATCTTAGATAAATAAATAC
>NW_006286678.1:1581991-1590395 GCF_000327345.1 Myotis davidii | reverse complement strand
ATGTATACATTAAAAAATAAATGTATTTTTCATCATCATATACTGTGTTTTTGTCACTCTAATGAATTTTATTATTTTATTATTTCTTCAAGGTTCTTCACCTTAAGAGATATCAAGTAGGCGTAACATGTTCTCAAAAAATTAGGGCTGGCACGCACAAGAATTCTGAGTCAGAGATTTTGCTGGTTTTGGCACGCACTCACAAAAAGGTTGCCCACCCCTGACCTAGATGGAGGCCACTACCAGGAATCTCCTGGGTCTCAGGATAGGAACGTCCCTGGGCCAAGAGGCGGCCTCCCACAATTCCAGGGGGCACTCTTCCCATGGAATACAATGTGCACAGTGTCCTTGGAATTGTGCAACACGGGGTCCTGACCTCGGTGTCTGGCTGTCTCCCTCCATTGCACTGACTGAGTGCCATAGAGGATATCCATGTTGGAGACCCCCAAGAGAACTGCAGACTCTCAGGCTTCCATAACTCATTGATGATGTAGTACTTGGTGCTTTCATTTCAGTTCATGTAATCCAGTGATGGCAAACCTTTTGAGCTCGGCGTGTCAGCATTTTGAAAAACCCTAACTTAACTCTGGTGCCGTGTCACATATAGAAATTTTTTGGTATTTGCAACCATAGTAAAACAAAGACATATTTTTGATATTTATTTTACATATTTAAATGCCATTTAACAAAGAAAAATCAACCAGAAAAATGAGTTCGCGTGTCATAGGTTTGCCATCACTGATGTAATCACTTCCTGTAACTTCCTGTCAAAGATGTCTGTGCAGGTGTGGGGCACACTGGGATTCTTAGACACACTGAGTGGGAACATGAGGCCCAGTGTCATGGCCAATGTGTGATTCCTCCCACAGCATGACTCGGACTCTGTGGCAAAGATTCACCTGGAAAAAGGTCAGCTTCACGCGGACGGTGTGGCCTCCGTTCTTGTAGCTATGTTTTTCTGAGGAAAGCATCGCCTTTTGAGAAAAGTGAGTAAGACATTATTCTAATTCATATCTGGGGCCTGGCAACTATTTCTCACTGTCCTTTAGCATTTTGGTTCTGGAAACAGACTGCACTTTAGAATTATCTAGAAAACTTTTTAAAAAGCCATATTGATGCCTGATTTCTTTCTCAGAACAATTAAACCATGATCTCTGAAGCAACTATATTTTTTTAAAGGTCCCCAAGTGGCTTTGTTGTGCCAGCAAGGGTTGCGAATCTGTGCCTCAGGTGGTTTTCTTATTCTTCCTCTGATCTCGCCCTCAGTGACGGACAGAGCTTCGGAAGGCTTGCCCAGCTGGAAGAACTCAGCTGTGAAACTGAACAAGGGACAATGAGACCACAAAAGCGATGTGACATGTCATTTAAAACAAATATTTACCAAGTGTCACATTCCAGGTCAAGTGCTGGGAACGCACAATAAATAACACAAGGTGCCTACCCTCAGCAAGTTTCTGCTCTTGATGGAAAGACAGGTACGTGAACGACTGTTCTGCTGAGCAAAATTAAACAGGTACTGCGGGAGCACGGCTGGGGAGAAAAGGAAAGGCTTGGGGGAAAGAAGGGCTTTGAGGTGGATCTTAAGAGTCAAGCATTGATCCATGGAAAGGAGGCAAGAAGTATTCCAAAGAGAGGAGTAATTTCAGCAAAGGCGTAGAAGCAAGGAAGTGGATGGGATGCTAGGGAATTATAGGAACCCAGTGGAGCTTCAGAAAATGGTGGGCTATGAGGCTGGAAATTTAAACGCAAAATTGGAAGGCCTCAGAAGCCCCCACAAGGAATCAATAGATAGGTATTGTGTGAGTCTGAATAATGTATGTCTTAGACAGAGGGACCACAACAAAGGTTTAAATCCAAACAGTGCTATGGCCAGATCTGAAACAAATAGGAATATGATCAACACGAACTTTAATAAACACATCTCTGGTAGCCCTAGCCAGTTTGGCTCAGTGGATAGAGCGTCAGCCTGTGGACTCAAGGGTCCCAGGTTCGATTCCAGTCAAGGGCATGTACCTTGGTTGTGGGCACATCCCCAGTGGGGAGTGTGCAGGAGGCAGCTGACAGATGTTTCTCTCTCATCGATGTTTCTAACTCTCTATCCCTCTCCCTTCCTCTCTGTAAAAAATCAATGAAATATGTTTGGAAAAACAACAACACATCTCTGGTAGTTACTCATCCTGCCCTCTGGCAACCTTCTCTCTGCTTATCCGCCTCCACTACTCTGGGGACCCGAACACACATCTATTGTATTCTTTGTGCCTTTTACGTAAGTTCCCTCTCTTCAAAACGCTCTTTCCTCCCTTCTTTGATAACTTCTACGTATGGAAGTCAGCTTCTCTGTGCTTTTTCCTATAGCACTTTTGCAGAGGTAGCTAATAATACTGCTTGTCGATTGTACTGTGTTTATTGAGATGTTTGTCTTTACCTCCAGACTGAGCCTGTCGTAGGGGTGGGGAACCTTTTATTCTGCCAAGGGCCATTTGGATATTTATAACATCATTGGCGGGCCACACAAAATAATCAACTTAACCATTAGCCTGCTATATTTGGTCAAATATTTAATCAACTCACCCCTAATGCCCTAGCCAGACCAAATGATTTCGAAGGCCTTATAGGACCCCCCGGGTGGGACGTTCCCCGCCCCTGCCTAGAGGATAGGAATGAGATGTTTTTAAAATTTCAATCACCAGGACTCAGCACAGTGGCTGGCACATTGGCCTTGAAGACTTACTGAATGAATGAATGGGAAAGCACTTACCAGGTGTTGGAAAGATTCAAACTTAGCAATGATGTCCTTGAATGTTTGAATGCAAAGATTCAGACATTTTTTTTCCATATTTAAAACCATTTGCTCAGCCGAAACCGGTTTGGCTCAGTGGATAGAGCGTCAGCCTGCGGACTGAGAGATCCCAGGTTCGATTCCGGTCAAGGGCATGTACCTGGGTTGCGGTCACATCCCCAGTAGGAGATGTGCAGGAGGCAGCTGATCGATGTATTTCTCTCAGCGATGTTTCTAACTCTCTATCTCTCTCCCTTCCTCTCTGTGAAAAATCAATAAAATATATTTTTTTAAAAAAAACACCATTTGCTCAGACTTGGGACATTTCTATTCTGAAGTGTTCACTTGTATAA
Organism: Myotis davidii; assembly: GCF_000327345.1. Classification (NCBI taxonomy): domain Eukaryota; kingdom Metazoa; phylum Chordata; class Mammalia; order Chiroptera; family Vespertilionidae; genus Myotis; species Myotis davidii. The sequence goes on along the minus strand of NW_006286678.1, from coordinate 1,587,263 downwards.
GGAAAGTTACAGTTGCTGAATCTATCCATTTCTTTCCATATAGCAAGCAACACTTCTTTCTTTAGTAATAATCTGTGAAAGAAATGTTAAAGTTAATGTGTTTTTTGTCTAGTGGAAATATAAGTATCGCTCAAAAAGCCCCTGCAATCCACTGAGGCCCACAGAAGGGAAAACAATCCCCTAGGGGGTGTGACAATGGGATTTGGGGGCTTGCTGGGCTGAGAAGAGGGAGGGTGGGGTTCTTTGTAAATTTTGTTGATTTTCAGTTCTTGAAACGTATTTCACTAGTTGGGGGATTAAAAGGTTTCCTGGTGAGAGTGTCAATTGTCAAAGGATTGAAAGTAGATTCTATAATCCTATAAAAGAGAGTTCCGGCAGCTTCTCCAACAGGAATCTAGAAATATTTGGTATCTTGGAAATCATTTTGGTCTATTGTTCTACTCTCTTAGTTCTTCTATAACAATCTTGCTGCCCCCGGAAGAAATGGCAACTTTCATGAACTTAATTTTTGCACTGTTACTCTCATATCCTATTTGCAAAGCGCTTGGTCTATTTCTCCTTGAGGTTCTATTGGCTTTTGCTGCACTTATTTTAATTGTCTGTTGTTAGACTCACACATTCAGAAATGTCAGGTCTTCTTGGAGAATTGACCCCTTTATCAATGTGCCCCTTTTTATCCCTGATAATTTTTCTTGTTCTGAAGTCTGCTTTGTCTGGAATTCATATATCTACCCTCACCTTCTTTTGATTAGTGTTAGCATGGTATCCCTTTTTCCAGCCGTTTAATTTTAAGCTTTCTGTTTAAAGTGGTTTCTTGCAGAAAACATAGTTGGGTCATGTTTTTTTGTTCACTTTGACTACCAAACTGACAAAAAAATTGGTGTTTTCGAGCATTCATATTTAAAGTGGTTATTGATCTAGTTGGCCTAATATTTACCATGTTTGTAACTGTTTTCTATTTGTTGTACTTGTTCAATATTTTCTCCCTGCCCCTTTTCTGGTATATCAATTATACTTCTTTTTAAACTTTTTTTAGTAATTACTCTTGAGTTTATAATACATATTTCCAACTAATCTAAGTCTACTTTACAAGTGGTGCAAGTACCTTATAACAGAGTATTCACAGCTCCTCTCTCCTATCCCTTAAAACATTGCTACTATTTATTTTATCCAATACATTGTTACTATTATTACTTTGAACCGTTATCTATTAGATCAATTAAGAATAAGAAATAAAATATTTTAACTTCATTTACTGCTTCTTTTGGGTTCTTCCTTTATGTAGATTCAAGTTTATGATATATATTATTTTCCTTCTCTCTGAAAAAAATTATTTTAACATTTCTTACAGAGCAGATCTGCTGAAAATAAATTCCCTCTCTTTTTTTTCTTTATTGTTCCTTGACTTTTTTTGTTTATTGTTCAAAGTATTGTTCCTTTACTTTTAAAGGATAATTTTGCGAGACAACAAATTTCAGGTTTGTATTTTGTTGTTTTTCCCAACACTTTAAATGTGTCACTCCACTCTCTTCTTGTTTGCATGGTCTCTGATGAGAATTTTGATGTAATTCTTATCCTTCCTCTATAGGTAAGACGTTTTCCCCTCTGGCTTCTTTCAAGATTTCCTAATTGTTCTTTGAGTTTGAAAACAATATATGTAGGTGTAGATTTGGGGGCATTTATCTTGCTTGGTTTTCTATGAGCTTCCTGCATTTGTGGTTTGGGGTCTGTCATTAATTTTGGAAAATTCTCAGGCATTATTGCTTACAATATTTCTTGTGTTCCTTTCTTTTTCTCCTCTCCTTCTGGTATTTCAACTACATACATGTTTTGAAATTGTCTCACATTTCTTACATGTTCTATTCTGTGTGTTTTTTCCTTTGCGTTTCAATTTGGGAATTTTCTATTGATAGATCTCAAACTCACTGATTCTTTCCTTGGGACCATATCTAGTCTACTGACAAGCCCATCAAAAGCATTCTTTCTTTTCATTACTGTTTTTCATTCCTAATATTTCCTTTCAACACTTTTTTTCTTTTCTAAAAAATTTATCTTTATTCTTCGAGTTTCCACCTCTCTGCTTACATTACCTACTTGCTCTGCATGTTGTTAACTTTTTCCATTAAACCCCTTGCCATATTAATCATAGTTATTTAAAATTCCCTGTCTGATAATTACAAAAGCTATGCCACAGCCAAGTCGGATTCTGCTTTGTGTATGTATGGATGTGTGTGTGTGTGTGTGTGTGTGTAGATTGCAGAGAGGAAGGGAGAGGGAGATAAAAACATCAATGATGATAGAGAAGCATTAGTTGGCTGCCTCCTGCACGCCCCCTACTGGCGATCTAGCCCATAACCTGGACATGTGCCCTTGACCTGAATTGAACTGGGGACCTTTCAGTCCACGGACCGATGCTCTATCCACTGAGCCAAACCAGCTAGGGCCTTGCTTTGTTTCTTTAGACTACACTTGTACTTGCCTGTTAATAGTGTTATCAGTGAGGAGCTCTCCGTGTCCCCACCTGTGGCCAGTGGAAGTGGGCTCCTTGCAATGTCACAAGAAAAGGAATTTTCTGAGACTTGCATAGGAAAATGAGTGATATTTATTGGTGTGGGATTAAATTCCTGAGTTTCCAAGGTTCCCTCTCCCTCCATCCTGCCATGGGAGAAGTCCAGCTGTGTTATCAGCAGAGCTAGGATGAGAGGTGTTGCCCATTCCATCTTTGCACAGTCCAGTCCAGTATCAGGCTAGCTTAACTTGTGTTCCCAGCTGCAGCCCAGTAAGTGTGGGGTCACATGGCCACAGGCCATGCAGATTCTAGGGCCACATGGCTATGGAGGTAACATGGGTGAGTACAAGGAAGCAGGAGCAAAGCCAGGGGAACAAGAGAGGGAGAATCTGGGATTTTAAGATTTCATGAGCTTGCAGTGGCTCCACACTCTCTAGCCAATTATCTTTGTTCCAGGTTAGACTGACAAGCACCTTCCCTGCTTCACCCCAACTTTGCTGAGCATGTATCAGTCTTCCCCTTTGTCGGGTCCCTTCCTCCAGTGATCTGCAGGGAATGGACCAGTGGTTCCCTGGGGAGTGTGAAATTGCAGCTTCCTGGTGAAGCTGCCCAGATGGTCATGCTTATAATGTTTGGTTTTCCCTTTGCTCCTTATTATCCTTATATAATAAAAGGCTAACATGCAAATTGACCGAATGGCAGAATGACCAGTCGCTATGACGGGCACTGACCACTAGGGGGCAGACGTTCAACACAGGAGCTGCCCTCTGATGGTCAGGGCTCTCCCACAGGGGGAGCACTGCTCAGCCAGAAGCCTGTGCACTGGGCTCTAGTTATTAATAACTAGCTACTTACAACAGTAACAGTAGGTCTTGTAATGTTTGGTTAAAATCCAGATATCATGTATCTGGTATGGGAAGGGGAGTGAATTGGCTCTTAAGGTCAGGTTTTATGTTAATCTGTTTAGGAGCTGTGTTTAGTGTTTGCCATACAGGTAGATATCAGAGGCTTCAATTTCCTTCAGAGTCTTTCTTTTCTTTGGATTTTCCTAAAAAACTTCTTATATAGAGACTGCACCCTGAAGATCTTTCAACTGTAACCCAGTTATTTTACTGGAGCCCTGTAGATGTGGTGGTAAGGTGAAGGGTAAGGGGCAGCATTCTATAATCTTGTTTCAGTCTTTAGTGGGCCTGTGTCCTTGGGCTGTGACCTTCACAAGTATTTCTTATCCTTTCCCCCATTGGAAGAAACAGGAAGGCTAGGAGGGGCTGGATTTGGGTAATACCCCCCCCCTGATCCGGGACACCCTTCAGGCCAGCAGGGGAGGGCAGTTATGGACTACCGGGTCTGTCTGGCTAAGTCTCCCCCCCCCGCCCCCACATCCTCACACCCCCTGCTGAGTAGGCCTCTTTCTTATGGAAGAAGACTGGGTATATTTAAGAAATGGTTTCTTTTCTTCTCTGCCAGAAACATGAGGGTTTTTTCATTGTCTCTTCACCTTGAGAATCTGGTGAGGTTCCTGGAGGGAAATCCATGGACATGTTCCCCTAAGACTGCAGCTCCCAGGAGGTTCTCACTCACACACTAGTCCATGCTCAAACTCTGATAACTTGTCAAAGTTACTGTTTAAATGTTCTTATCAGCTTAAGGCTCCAGGGCCTTCTGTCTCCAGGGAAGCTGATCTTGGCTGTAACTCTCTGTATTTGCCTGTCTCTCCCGATTCTTGGGGGAAGTTTGCCTTGTAATCTCAATTCTCTGATGACTCCAAGAAAAGTAATAGATTTTCAGCTTTTTTTTTTTGGTAAGAATATGAGTGACAATTTTCAAGTTCTTTGCTTAGATTTTTTTAATTTATTTTAGAAATTGCCTTTCAAGGCTTTCTTAATGTTCCTTGATCTACAATTTCTACTTCTACACCCACTCCACTGGAGGACTCTAAGAACTGAGTTTCCTTTATGACTTGTGAGGACAATATCATTAGTGAATAGATTCTAACTAAGCAAGTCATCTTAATATTCACAAACACATATAAAAAAGGCTGGGTGTGGAAGTTAGGCCATCACCTGCAACCTGGACCTGGCTTCAAAGCCAGCCATCTGCTTGTTCATTGATGGCAGCTGGTATAACAGGAAGAACTTGGGAAGGAAATTAGCAAACCCAGTTGAAGTTCACACTCTGTCATTAACGGGGTGAACTGGAGTGAGTCACTTAACGATTTTTGTTGAGCCTCAGTGTCACTAGCTATAAAATTGGAATAAGGACATTGGTATTAAGGCCTCCACCAGTTTTGGGGGAGATCACAACTTGTCTGAGCTTCAATTTGTGGGCCTGTTACAATGAAGTCTTGTGCCCTTGTCACCTCACAGTTGTTGTGTGTGTGTTGTGTTTTTGGGTTTTTTTGGGGGGTGGGGGGGCCGAGAAGCGGGGGCGAGTGCGAGAAGGCACAATCTTTCTGAGCGTCAATTTCTAAGAACACACAGCCAGCCCGCCAATAAAATTCCTGGAAAAACAGAGGGAAAGGAACAACATTTTTGCAAAATGCAGAGGGTTCTACCAATGTGAATTGACTCATATTTAAAACACAACAAACTGACTTAAAAAGCGTTGACGCGTCTCTTACCTTCTGGTTCCAGCATTACTACCCCATTGCAGAAATGAAGACCACTTTTGAAAAAAAATTCTCGCCCGCCTGGGTTCCCACCTGCGCGCTGGCCACACCCCGCAAGGCTGGGACAGGGCGGTGGGGGCGTGGCCTAGCCGGCC
>NW_006286678.1:1578940-1581518 GCF_000327345.1 Myotis davidii | reverse complement strand
CGGTGCTGAGGGGAGGGCCAGGTGCGCGGGGTCGGAGCCTCCTGGCAGCCCGACCGGGAGGTGTTGCCCTGAAGGTTCCCCGTCCGACTCGCCCCTTTTGCACCTTCGGAACCCGAGGCTCCGAGAGGAGACCATATGGTAGGACCCACGGCCCCGACTTCCCAGAGTCGGTACCCCGTCCCGCAGTCAGAAACTCGGGGCCACCAATGGGGGGGGGGGTATCCAGGCTGCTGGAAGGTGTTGGTCACTCTTGAGTGGGTGGGGCGGTGTTGCAGAGATTTTGTATTTTTTTTTCCCCCTGAGAAATGGGCTTTTAGATACAAATAATCTTTTAAGTGATTTAGTTAACTCCCGGCGCTCTTTCCTCGTGGGAAGCGTGAGCTGATGGAGTTAAGTGTGAAAGATAAAGTTTGTAGCTGGAGACCCCTTCCCCCGAGTGTTTGTGCCGTAAAAGGTTGCAGTTCTTTGGCTTCTAAATGTTTGCCCTGTTTATGTAGAACATCAGTTTACTTAAAAATATATACTATCACACACACACTCACACACACTGAGTGGCCAGATTATTATGACCTCCCCATCAGTACAATGAAGTGAATTAGTTATGCAAATAATAATAATAATAATAATAATAATAAAACCGTGAGAGTATTTGCTTAGGAAGTTTTCAATATTCAGTATTTTGGGGAGTGTCAATGAAGTATTGATGGGGCGGTCATAATAATCTGGCCACTGTGTGTGTGTGTGTGTGTATAAAGCCTTTTTTTTAGAAAAAAAATACTTTATTTTGACATAGTTTTACAAATATAGAAAAGCTACAAAAATAATACAGAGTCCTCTACAGCTTACTTTAATGTTAACACCTGCATAACTGGAACAATGATCAAAAGTAAGAAATTAACAGGCCCAATTCTATACCAATTTTCTTCAAATTTCCATCATTTTTAAAAAATATGTATTTTATTGATTTTTTACAGAGAAGAAGGGAGAGGGACAGAGAGCCAGAAACATCGGTGAGAGAGATGGATCAGCTGCCTCCTGCATGCCCCCCAGTGGGGATGTGCCCTTGACTGGGATCGAACCTGGGACCCCTGAGTCCGCAGGCCGATGCTCTATCCACTGAGCCAAACCGGTTCGGCAAATTTCCATCATTTTTTATACACATGACCTTTGTACCAGGAACCAGTGTAAGGCCCCACATTGCCATTAGTTGGCATGGCTCCTTAGTCTCCTTGACTCTGTGACAGCTCAGTCTGTTTCTGTCTTTCATGATCTTTATGCTGTAGGAGAATGCCGGTCAGTTATGTTGGCAGTTGGGTTTTGCCTGAAATTTTCTCATGATTAAGGTTGTGCATTTTTGTTGATACCCCAGAAGCATATGTGCCCTTCTCAGTTCATCATTTATGATATAACACACTGCATTTTATATTACTTTTGATCGTTTAGTTAAGGTTGTGTCTCCTGGGATTCTCTAATGGAAAGCTACTATGTACTTTACATAGGGAACTTTGTAAACAATTCATATCCTGGGAGAGAACTTGTAAACTATGCAAACATCCTGTTTCTCCTCAAACTTTCACTTTCTAATTTTAGCATCCATCAATGGATCTTGCCTTCAGTAATTATTATAGTAATGGTATGATGGTGGCTTTCTGTTTCCCTCACTTCTTCATTTATTAATTTAAGTTCTTCTTAAGGAAAAGCTGCCCTTCCCATTTATTTATGTGATATTCAGTTATTTATTAGTATCAGTATGGATTCATTCATTTTTCTATTGTTTATTCTACACTGTTGTCATTTATTTTAGGCTCATATTGTTCCAGCTTTGGCCTTTGGGAGTTTTTTCAGTTGCCTCTTGTGCCCCTTTGACAAACCTCTATCCTTTTTCTTTCTTTCTTTCTTTTTTTGGAGAATTTCTGGCACCATAAGATGCTCTAGGCTTATCTTGCCCCAGCCCTGGAATCAACCACTTCTCCAAGGATCCCTGGTTTTTTGTTTGTTTATTTGTTTTTTAGAGTGTTATTTAAACACCAAGATCTAGATTAGGCAATAGGAATGCTCATTGCTACTGGGGTATCATTACTTCTAGTGCCTGGCATAGAAGTAATGATATATGTACTCTACATAGGGAACTTTGTAGAGTACATACAGCTGCATAACTGGAACAATGATCCAAAGTAAGAAATTACTTTGGATCATTGTTCCAGTTATGCATGTGTTAACATATATATATGTACATATATATATATATATATATATGTACATATATATATATATTTCCTATCTAATAAAAGACAAAAAAGGTAATTGATCATCATGCCAGAACACAAGATGGCCACAACAAGATGGCCGGCAGGGGATGGAGGATCAAAGATGACCGCCACAAGATGGCCGCCACAAAGATGGCTGCCACAAGGTGGCCATGTGCACAGCGGAGGTGGGGCCTGGCATCTGTTCCGCATAGTGAGGCCTGGGAGTCTGCACAGCACGTGGAGGAGGCCGGTCCTGGCAGAGAAGGTGGGTTGCAGCAGTTGTGGGTGTTCAGGCCGGGAGGGGAGGGCAGTTGAGGGAGAGCAGGCCA
>NW_006286678.1:1564105-1578270 GCF_000327345.1 Myotis davidii | reverse complement strand
CGGGCCAGGCGGGGGGGAGGGACCCCCCGCCCCGAGTGCACAAATTTTTGTGCACCGGGCCGCTAGTACACACACACACACACACACACACACACACACACGTAAGCTATTTATATATGGAGATATATATACAGTATGGGGATATATATATATAAATCTATATACACATATATCCAGGCATACACAAAGATTTATATTTATTTATATATATAGAAAAAAAAGTTTATTCTGATACCTCTGATTCTACTCTAACACCACAGGATTCATTCTGTTCTCGCCCCTTACTTGTAATTTCTTTCTTTGACAGCAAGAAATCTGGTTTCCATATTCTACAAAATATTTTATTTGTTCAACCCTAGTAGATACATAATTTCAGTATTTCTAACATAAATGTTAGACAAATAGTTGATAATTTATAAGTCTATTATATGTTAAATATAATAAGAAAAACATACCTGATAGTAAAACCAACATTTCACATGAACTGGCATTTCATGAAAGAAGACATGCAAATGGATAATAAAGCAATCCCATTAGTAATTTAAAAATCTCTGTATATAAAAGCCTAAGCGACCTTTCTGACCTAACTACCAGAATGACTGGAATGACCGGTTGACCAGTCACTGACACGCACTGACCACGAGGGGGCAGATGCTCAATGCAGGAGCTGCCCCCTGGTGGTCAGTGTGCTCCCACAGACAACCTCCTGCAGCCAGCCAACCTCCCACAGTCCTTCCCCTGGCCAGCCCTGATCACCAGCCAGGCCTAGGGACCCCACCTGTGCATGAATTTGTGCACCGGGCCTCTAGTTGAAAAATAAAAAAAGAATGAGACACCATTTTTGTGACCAGTTAAATGTCTGAGAAGAATGATAATAGCAAATATTAAATCGATAAATGGGCATTTTGATGTGTTGCTAGTGGGAATGTCAATAGGCACAACCTTTTTAAGGGCATTTGGTATCAAACATTCTAAAAAATGTGTATACCTACTAATTCTATTTCAAGGTATTTAACTTACAGATGTAACAATAGATGGTATTTTGGTGTATGTGTAAGGAGGGTAATTACACTGTGGCATAGTTTATAATGGTGGAAAATTAGAAACAACCTATGTAGCCAACTATAGATGATTAGCTAAATTATAGAACATCTGTGCCAAGTAATACCATGTGTTATAAAAAGATGCATTGTAGCCCTGGCCAGTGTAACTCAGTTGGTTGGAGCAGGGGTCCTCAAACTACGGCCCATGGGCCACATGCAAATGCAAATATTGTATTTGTTCCCGTTTTGTTTTTTTACTTCAAAATAAGATATATGCAAGTGTGCATAGGAATTTGTTCATAGTTTTTTTTTAAACTATAGTCCCCCCTCCAACGGTCTGAAGGACAGTGAACTGGCCCCCTGTTTAAAAAGTTTGAGGACCCCTGGAGTGTCATCTCATACACCAAAGGGTGGCAGGTTCGATCCCCAGGCAGGGCACATACCCAGGTTGTAGGTTCAATTCCCAGTTAGGGTGAGTGTGGGAGGCAACCGATCGATGTCTCTCTCTCACAATGTTTTTTTTCTCTCTCTTCCCTCCCTCCCTAAAATCAATTCAAAAACAAAAACAAAAAACATATCCTCTGGTGAGAATTAATAATAAGAAGATACATTGTAGAAAAATAATAATTTTAATGGAAACATTTTTATTGTACATAATCAGGTTATTAAAAATAGACCCTTTCTTTAAACCCTTTCTTTATTCATTTTATTCATTTATTTACCCAGTAACAGAATACTTTATTATATTGATTGCTCTTTGCCATTCCACTCTGTTGAGTTTATTTTCTTTATTGTTTAAGTATGCACTTTAGTAGTTCTTTTAATAATGTGCTTGGTAATGAACTCAGTCTTTATATATCTGGTAATTATTATTTTACCTTCACTTCTAAATAATAATTTCCCTGGGTATATACCAACTCCCTTAGCACTTTGAAGATATTCCTGTCTTTTGATATCCTGCTTTGATGAAAAGTTTGCTGCTTTTATTGGTTTAGTTTATCTATCTTTTATCTTTGATTTGCTTTTTAGGATTTTTCTCTTTGTCCTTGATGTTCTGCAATTTCCCTTCCATGTGTTCAGGTAAATTCATTTTTTTCTATTTGTGCTACTTAGGGCTTATGTACATCTTCAATTTGAGGTCCTATATTCTAATTTTCAGCATATTCTCTTTGAATAATGAATGCCTCTTCACCACTTTACTCTTTCCTTATGGGACTCCTATTGGTTATTGAGCTTCTCATTTTATCCTTTAGGTCCCTAGTTTTCTGTTTATATTTTATACCTCTTTATTCCTCTGTGTTCTGACTGATATCTTCAGCTATAGTGTTGAAGTTTTTAAGTAAAAATTCTTAAGTAGACTTTTTACTTGGTTTATTTTTAGATTGGCCTATTACTGTTTCATAACATCTAATTTTAAAAAAGATTATATTCTTTCCTTTTTTATCTTTGAATATTTTTAATGTACCTATTTTAATTTTCTTTTTAGAGTGCTTTATCACTTTTAGTCCCTTAGTGAATTTTTGTGTTGTTGGGTTTGAGGGCTAACTCTTTTGGCAGTTAACTTCTCCATGTGCCTCCAATTCCCACTCACTACTGTAGGACTCATTATTGGTGTCTAAAGATTTTCCTTTTTTTGCTTTTGAACTTAGATCAAACATTAAATTCAAATTACAAGTAAATAAGATAGTCTATATAACCAACACTTCAAAATTTTCAACTGTGAAAGAAAGAGAAACAGAACATTACTTAGAATAATGGTTCTTAATGTTTCTGGAGTGATAGATCTCTTTGATAATCTCATGAAAGCAATGGACTCTGTCCTTTAAAATAACTCAAAATACATACACAATTTTTCATAAAGATTCAGTGATTCCACAAAGTGTTTTTGTGAACCCTTATCTCTATGGACCCTGGTCTAAGACACAATAACCCAATGGAATTAAAATGGCCAATTACATTTTTTTTTAAATATGGAAGAGGTTGTGGCTAATGAGGTGGCATGGAACTGTGGTGCACAACAGTGGTTTTAAAGCTTGGTTAAGCAGTGGAGCTCTTTATTTATGTAAAATCTAATAAACTCAAGTTTGTAAAATAGACATAAGTAAATTTTCTTCAATTAGAGTAGGCGTGGGATCCTGGAGCCTGCTCACTTGCCAATCCCTGCTCTCTGCTACCCTGGCCTCAAAGGCATACCCTTGGACTTTGTGGAATACTGGCAGTAACCTCTTGTGAATTCGAAAGATCATTTGATTGTATGCTAAGGAATCCTGGTTCTTATTCCAGCTGTGTCACTAATTTTTTTGTATTGGTTATAGACAATGCTAATCACTGTAAGAAAGGGAAGAGGCAATTAAAGGACGTTGATGAGAAGAGTTACATACTATGTTATAGTATATAATTACATAGGTACATTATGATAACATTAAATGAAGTTTGATATAAGCAGAAATGTTAAAAATGAATTTTTCCCTCCAGTTTTACCACTTGACACCTTTTTCAAAAAGATTATTCAATGTCCAAGATACATTGAGAAATATACATTTGGGCAGTATACTCCTAGTTTTTAAAAGAAGGTATTTACATACATATATACATATACGTGTGTGCATGTGCGTGTGTGTGTGTGATGTGCACCATGGTTCCATGCCATTTCATTTTTTTAAGACCTGGAAAGACATACATCAAAATCGAAGGAGTAGGTAATTAATTATGGGTGAGCATATGGTTGTTGACTTTATTTTTTATATTTTCTAAACATTCTAAAGGAAATATACATTACTTTTGATCATAGAAAAAGGTTTTAAAATAAAAGGTTTCTGGAAAAAAGTCACTGAAGTTCATCACTAAGTTGAATATGCATTTAGAATAAATTATAAAATTACCTAATAGGAACTCATTTGAAAACATTCTTAAATAAATATTTTCCTTTTAGGTTTTTCTATATGAGTAGAGAAGGCAGTTGTTGCAGGTAAAAGACAACATTTTTTAGGATGTCTGAAGATGAAGAAAAAGTGAAATTACGCCGTCTTGAACCAGCTATCCAGAAATTCATTAAAATAGTAATCCCCACAGACCTGGAGAGGTTAAGAAAGCACCAGATAAATATTGAGAAGGTAATTTTTTCCATTTCTACCACAGAAAATCATGTACATATTCAGATTTATATTTGTTGTACATTTTAGCTAAATTCATAATATTAAATAAGCTTTGCTAAAACATCTCACTTCTATTGATTTAGCAACATTCCTTCATCTGCTTTTTTTGTTGTTGTTGTTCTGCAAATACCCCTCTCATATTCTTCTTTTTTTAGGAAGGGATATAAGAATACGATCTGCATCTTTTTAGTTGTACATACTGACATATTAAGCAGTTAATAATTAAAATACAAACAATTTGATAATGCACTAAAATGTGAAGGTGGCAGACTTTGGCTAAGGGGCCTATCTTAATTTCATTCATCTCATGGCAAATTTTTTGCACCTTGAATGTGTGTCTATCAGTCGCTCCTAATCTCTTCAGGTGCATTAAAGAGGCAAATCATTATGTGATACGAGGGAATTTCCCAACTTCACTGCTTTGAGGAAAGCCTCAAATTCAGAAATACTGCCTAGAGGTCAGTACATCCGTGGGCAAACTACGGCCCGCGGGCCGGATCCGGCCGTTTGAAATGAATAAAACTAAAAAAAAAAAAGACTGTACCCTTTTATGTAATGATGTTTACTTTGAATTTATATTAGTTCACACAAACACTCCATCCATGCTTTTGTTTAGGCCCTCCGGTCCCTCGAGTCAAAAAGTTTGCCCACCCCTGGTTTAGGAGATAGGTAGAGGAAAAAACTCGTCTCAGGGACTATGGTGGAGGTTGCATAGAACCTGGACTGGCCAGGGTCTGGTGGAATGGTTGTGGCATTTATGGGAACATCAGGTTTATTCAGTACTGAGCATTGATTTTGATAGGTTATATTGTCTTTATTTGCTGTGGGGCAGATTAGTGGTATTTTCTCCTCCAAAAGAACCTTCCCCACTATAAATTTTAAGCTGTGTGACCCTCCATTGATCTGAGGTAGAAGTGATCATTAAGTGATCATTAAGCCTTTATCAAAAATATTTATCACCCTCAACTGACTACCTATACAAGTTATAAGAGTGTCAGCTTTTTCCTATATATATCTGTCTTCCTAGTATTTAAGTATTTTTTAAAGTATAGGAAATAAATAGCCCAGCCAGTGTGGCTCAGTTGGTTGAGAGTCGTCCCATGCACCAAGAGGTCACAGATTTGATTCCCAGTCAGGGCACATGTCAGGGTTTCAGGCTTGACCCCCAGTAGAAGGTGTGCAGGAGGCAGCCAATGGATGTTTCCATCTCTCTCTCTCCCTTTCCCTTTCTCTCTTAAAAAAAAAATCAATAAATACATTTTTTTTAAAAAACTATAGAAAATAAGTGCCAAGAATATTACAATGAAAATTTCCATACAAATATGAAGGTATATAATGGCGTGAAGGCCTGGTGGGGGTGAGGTTTGGGGCTGGGTGGAGGAGGGCAAACGGGAGGAAAATGGGGGACATCTATAATAGTGTCAGCAATAAAAAAACAAAAAACAAATATGAAGGTATCTAAAATTCAAGATTCATATTTTGTCATCTCTTAATTTCTGTTTTATTCATAAGCAATAAGTACTATGGCTTTTAAATAAATCTTCACCCAAGGCTATGTTTTATTGATTGGAGAGAGAAAGAGAGAGAAACATCTATGTGAGAGAGAAAAACATTGATTCTGTGCCCCAAATGGGGTTTGAACCCACAACCTAGGTATGTGACCTGACTGGAATCCAACTCACAACTTTTTGGTGCATGGGATGACACTCCGACCAATGGAGTCACCCGGGGCAGTACTATGACTTTTAAGAATGGGCGAGTTCTCCAGTAAACTGGTTATTCTGGTCATGAGCAGGAACAAATTAAAGGGTTCCATGCTTTGTTTAATTAGGAAGGCTCATTCTTTTAGTACTATAACAGTATAGAAATTGAGTTGTTTACTTCTGATTGATTGGTTGTTTACTTTTGATTGATTGGTTCAAATCCCTGAGCTCATTTTGAAGTCCTTTGTTATAAAGATGACAAGAATTTGGCAGAATTGATTATGAAAGGCAGAAATAAGTAGAGTATGGTCTACTGAGACCATTTTTTCTCTTTATTGTCCTATTTTACATTTGAGGTTTGGCATGTTTTAGATTTCCTTTTTTCTTATATTTATACTATTTGAAAGTGCCTGCTGTTATCATCCTCAGAGCTTTAACACATGTATCATCCAGTCATCAGTAAAAATTCAGAACCCTGAGAGTAAGCTGGGTTGGGATAGGAATGGGTCTATTACTGACTTGGTTAGTTGTACCAGACTTCATAAGAAAATTATTCTAGAGTTATATTGAACGTTCTTTGCCAGAACAGTTTTTCTCTAGCTTTTTGTAAAATTTTTACTTACTGTGAAATGTTAGACAATATCAGAATAATTATAATTTACAATATAAGTGATATTGTCTGAAGCTAAACAGTTAAACTCATATTGATCTATGTTTTATTCCATGCTCTCGATCATTTTACTTATTCTAGGATTTCTAGTTTAGTTATGAAAGTGATTTGGTATCTATATAAGATTGAGTAGCATAACTTAATAGATAGTTATGGCAATGTAAAATTATATAAAAGCAGCAGTGTTCACAGTGGACAAAAGAGTTAAGAACTAATTTTGGACTTCAGGTGTCTAATGGTGCCTCACTTTCAAAAAGGCATATTCTTCCAGGGTGAAGAGTGTAGAAAGATAAAATATTTATTATGTTAGCCATCAGTCATCCAATATGAATTTAAAAGAAGAAAGTCAGACTGAAGGGAAATTGAAGGTAAGCCTTAGTGGAGTGATTCTGCAATATCTGAAAACAATGAGAGTAGTGTGCTGTGGACACCTGGGACTATATTCCATAGGTCCTTCAGCATTACATTTTATTATACGTGATAGATTTGATTAGCATTCAACTTTTTTGGCTAATGTAAGATAGACTTGAGTAGTGAGTACGAACAACAAGCTTGGAACATAAATTTTTTTGTTTCATATTATAGGGATTTGAGGAAAAACTTATTGTGTAGCATGTACTGATTTATTAGTCTATGGTTAGCATGCAGGTTTGCAGGAAACTCCAAAATAGCGTAGGAAATAAGACAGAAGTTTTTGTTTTTGCTTTTATTTTTAATCTCATAGAGACAGTAGGGCTACAGTGGCAGCTCAAAAGTCATTAAAGACCCCAGCTCTTTTTTTTAATGACTTTTCCCTATTTCCGCATTGCATTTAAAAAATATATATTTATTGATTTTACAAAGAAGAAAGGAGAGGGAGAGAGAGAGAGAGAGAGAGAGAGAAGAAAACCACATTAATGTGAGAGAGAAACACCAATTGGTTGCCTTCTGCATGCACCCCTGGGGTTTGAACCTGACTGGGAATCGAACCACCACCCTTTGGTATGCAGGACAACGTTTCAACCAACTGAGCCACACTGGCCAGGACAACTTGCATATGAAATGGCAGCTGCAGCTCCAGCTCTTACATTCCAGCTAAGATGAAATAATGAGAATCATTTTCTTTGTTTTTCTTTTTTCTCAGTAGTCTCTCAATTCTCTCTCTCTCTCTCTTTCTTCCTCCCTCACTCCCTCCCTCCCTCCTTCCTTCCGTCCTAGCTAGTATGTTTAAGTTTGGGTAGATGACTGGGGATTTTTGTGGTAGCTAGTAATGATCGCTTTACTGATAAAAAAAATTTTGTTCCTTTTCTCTCTTTTTTGTGTAGTATCAGAGATGCAGAATCTGGGACAAGTTGCACGAAGAGCATATCAATGCAGGACGTACAGTTCAGGTAAGGCTATGTTTCTGGTAAATCAATTTCAACAAGACAGACTTAAGAAAATTTTGTTAAAATGAATACCCTTGTAGCTGAATCCTTTTATGCATATTGAGAACTATTTCCTTAAGGATTTATTTCTACCAGGAATTACTGAATGAAATGTCATAAATATTTTTAGGATTTTGGTTCATATTATCAAAATTTCTTCCAGAAATGATATATCAACTTGCATTCCCACAGTCATGGTATTTTCCAAAAATCTTGCCAACATTAATATTTCCCATTTCTCAAATTTTTGCTAATTAGTAGATTAAAATAATGTTGCATTTTTCTGTTTTAATCTGGAATTTTTCTTTTATTGCTTTGAAATGTGAAAGGTTTTTTTCATATACTTCTTGGATGGTAATATTTCTTTTGTAAATTGCCTATTCATGTCTCTTGCATATGTTATGTTGTCTTTTGTGAGTTTCTTCTAATTTGAAAATATTGATCTCTCTGTAATATTTTTGAATTAATATAGTGTTATGATTATTCTTTGCTAGTTATTGGCTTTTTAATAAATAAGTTTTAATTATTTTAAATTAATTTTTAAAAATAATATGTTTACACAGTTAAAAGCCAAATAAAATTAAAAGTCTAATAAAACCCTTCCCTTATCCATCTCCAAGTCCTACTTGGAAGAAACAGCCTTTAATCATTTGGGTCATTTTCTCTGTTTTTTTAAACTCTATTCCTAAATACAGTGTGTAGACTGGTATTTCTTAATTAGGTTTAGGCATGATCTCTTCACTTCTTGCCATAATAAGTGGAGACCTAGCTTTCCACTTTGCTCTTTACTTGTCTCCCCCTTACATAATTAGATATAACTTTTGGTTAAATTAGTTACTAGGATCTCATTATTTGATTATAAAGATATAGTTTCTTGCTAAGCCAAATTAATGAAATATAGTACATCATTTTGTGTGTTTTTTAAGTTAATAATTGCCTCATTTTTTAAATTGCCTGGCTTTCCGTATATTGGTTTTTTTTCCTTAAATGCTGCACATCTCTGCCACATGCTGTCAGTAATGTTTTTCATAGGCTCAAATACATCACTTCTTTATCCTGAAGACTCTTTTCTGAAGCCCTTCCCTCAGTTTCAATCTGGACTTACTTTCTAGGCTTGTTGGAACTTCCTGAGCTGCTCCTCTGTGTTGGGTCCTTGTTTTCCTGGATATCATATCTTTCTCATTTTTTGTTTACTCCAATGTTTTGTTGGAGTACATCTTCCAGTAGCTTTGCAAATAAGGGAACCTTGGTGGTAAAATTTTAAGTTATTATGTGACTGAAAAATACCTTTATTCTCCCCTCATGTGTGATTGGTAATTTCAATAGATATAGAATTCTAGTTGTAACTCTTTTTTCAATAATGAAGGCATTCCAACCTTTCTAGTTTAGTGTTGCTTTTAAAAATGTGCATATCATACTACAAGCCTGTAGTAATCAAAATAGTATGGTACTGGCATAAAAACAGATAGATCAATGGAACAGAATAGAGAACCCAGAAATAAACCCATACCTATACGGTCAATTAATATTTGACAAAGGAGGCAAGAACATAGGTGTTGGGAAAATTGAATGTGCAAAGACAATTAAACTAGACAACCTTCTTATACCATATAAAAAAAGAAACTCAAAATAGGTTAAAGGCTTAAATGTAAGATTTAAAACTATTAGAAGCAAACATAGGCAGTAAAACCTCTGACATTTCTCACAGCAATATTTTTTCTGATATATCTCCTAGGGCAAAGGAAACAAAATAAAAAATAAAAAAAATGGGACCACATCAAATTAAAAAGGTTTTGCACAGCAAAGGAAACCATCATCAACAACAAAAAAGGCAACCTGCTGAATGGAAGAAGATATTTGCCAATGACACATCTGATAAGGGGTTAATATCCAAAATTTATAAAGAACTGATACAACTCAACATCAAAAAACAAATAGTCCAATTAAAAAGTGGGCAGAGGACCTGGATAGACACTTCTCCAAAGAGGATATACTGATGGCCAATAGACATATGAAAAGATGCTCAATATCACTAATCATTAGAGAAATGCAAATTAAAACCACTATGACATATAACCTCTGACATGTAACCCTATCAGAATGGCCATCATCAATAAATCAACAAGTATTTGCAAGGATGTGGAGAAAAGGTAACACTTGTGCACTATTGGTGGGAATGCAGATTGGTGCAGCCACTATGGAAAACAGTATAGAGGATCCTTAAAAAATTACAAATGGAACTGCCTTATGACCCAAAACACTAATTCGAAAGAATATATGCACCCCTATATTCATTACAGAATTATTTACAGTAACCAAGATATGGAAGCAACACAAGTGCCCATCAATAGACAAATGGATAAAAAAGAAGTGGTACTTATATACAGTGGAATATTACTCAGCCATAAAAAAGAACAAGATCTTAACATTTGTGACAATATGGATGGACCCAGAGGGTATTATGCTAAGAGAAATAAATCAGTCAGAGGAAGACAAATACCATGTGATTTTACTTAATGTGGAATATAAAAAAACAAAATTGAAACAGACTTATACGGAGGGAAATGGGGGTGGGGAGAGTTAGAAGAGGGTAATAATTCGAAAGAATATATGCACCCCTATATTCATTACAGAATTATTTACAGTAACCAAGATATGGAAGCAACACAAGTGCCCATCAATAGACAAATGGATAAAAAAGAAGTGGTACTTATATACAGTGGAATATTACTCAGCCATAAAAAAGAACAAAATCTTAACATTTGTGACAATATGGATGGACCCAGAGGGTATTATGCTAAGAGAAATAAATCAGTCAGAGGAAGACAAATACCATGTGATTTTACTTAATGTGGAATATAAAAAAACAAAATTGAAACAGACTTATACGGAGGGAAATGGGGGTGGGGAGAGTTAGAAGAGGGTAAAGGGATAAATGATGATGGAAGGAGACTTGACTTGGGTTGGTGAACACAATACAATATACAAATGATGTATTATAGAATTGTACACCTGAAACATAATTTTATTAACCAGTGTCACCCAGGTAAATTCAATTTTTTTTTTTAAAAAAAGGAAACAGACATACATACAGGGAAAAGACTGATGGTTGCCAAAAGAGGGGGGGGTTGGGGGACTGGGTGGAAAAGGTGAAGAAATTAAGACGTACAAATTGGTAGTTTCATAATAGTCACAGGGATGTAAAGTACAGTAAAGGGAAGGTAGTAATATTGAAATAACTCTGTGTGCTTCCAGGTGGGTACTGGAAATAGTGGGAAGACACTTTGTAAAGTATATTTACTTAACCACTATGCTATATACCTGCAACTAATACAAAATAATGTTGAATGTAAATTTTATTTCAAAAAAAAAATTTTTTTAAATGTTGATATCATCTTATTTCCCAGTCTTTTTTTAGGACCCATTTCTCCCCCCCCCCCCCACCCCAATCTGTTTATCCCCAGTTTTCTGAAATTTGATGATTATGTGCTTTTTATGTTGAACCCTTTCACTCTAAAAATTGATGTTGTTTCATTCTTGGAAATTTTTTAGGTTATTTATTTGATAGTTTATTCCTCTGTGTTTTCTCTGTTATTTTTTTTTCCCCTTTTCTTTAAATCTTTTATTGCAAGAGTCAGCAACTGTGGCCCACAGGCCAAATCTGGCCTGCTATCTGCCCCATTTATTTACACATTGTCTTTGGCTGCTTTCACACTGCAATGACAGAATTGAGTGGTTGCAACAGAGACCATATGGCCTGCAAAGCCTAATTATTTACTGTGTGGCCCTTTGCTGCAAAAGTTTGCTGATTCCTGCTCTATTGGATGTTAGGACTTTTGGATCACTTGTTTAATTTTCTCTTCTACTTTCTGGGAGATTTCCTCAGCTTTATCTTTAATTCTTTCTACTGAATTCTCTATATCTGCTATTGTATTTAATTTCCAAGAGCTTTTTCTTTTTTTTTTTTTCATAGCATTTTGTTTTTGGATATAATAACTTCTGCACTTCTGAGACACTTAAGAGTCAATTGCCTTCTGGTGGTGGATTTTACTTAAGGTGCTTGGCAGGCTGACATTTTCCTTGGAAAACCTCCAGATATCAGTATCCGGAGGTTGTTCTAGTTTAGTTTTCTAAAGAAGAATCCTCATTATCCCCATAGGGCAAGTAAATATTTATTTTTCTGTTATACAAGCAGGTTAGGTGAAGGCTCTTGGGCTTTCATATAAATGCCTTCTTTTAGCCCTATGCTTGGTGTTTCTAAATCTAGAGCCTTTTTTTCCAAAGAATGTATCTCTGGTCCTCTTGCATTTCATAAAGGTTATCATAGCTTCAGTATAATGAATAGATTAGGATAGAATTAGGTGAATGCAAGAGATCCTTCAGGAGAGGTTACAGAGATGGTGGAGGTAGAGAAAAACAGATTTGAGATCTAGATAAAAACTTGACTATATGTATATATATCTGTATTTTACTGCTTGCTAACTAGTTTATAGGCCTAAAGATCAGGGCCTATGTCCTTGCTATCTTTGTATCCCACTATATCTGGTACTCTGCAAGATTCAATGTTTATTGAATGGCCCTAAGCACGTTAATGTCAATGAGATTATTATGACTTGTATTTCTTACCATCTTCACTGTTTAATGTCATTAAAAATCACTTATGATTTTCTTGAGATAATTGTTATTGTCAAAGTATTTGTTTACTGATTTAAAAATATGTATTTACATTATTGATCTCCATCTGACACAAAAGATTTATGTGTGTCATTAGAGTAAGAGCTATCTTTTCACTTTAATTATAGTGTCTCCATTGGAAAGGAGTTCTTAATTTAAACATAGTCTAATTATGTTTTTTCTTATGGTTCATGCTTTTGGTATCTTGTTCAAGGAATGCTCTCCATCCTAAGATCAAGAAGATATTTTCCGATTGAATGTTTTAAATTTTATGCTTTTATGTATTTTTTTTGAAAATTATCTTTATTGTTGCAAGTATTACAGGTGCTCCAACCCATTTTGGTTGTCTTGTGTTATATAAAAATATAAAATGTGTATTTTAAAAAGCATAGTCTTCCCTACCCCACCCTAAATACTTAACATATAGTAACAATGCTAGTTGATAATAGAAGATTCTGAAAAAATATATCACATTTTTGCTTTGAAGGAACTCAGCTAGGAGAAAATTTATGAAAAGTTCAATAAAACATTTAAATAATAGTTTAAAGCTTTAGTAAAAGAGTTAATATAAATTAGCATATTATTGTCTAATATATTTTAGAGACCAGAAGTGATAGAATGCCAGCTATCTGAATGCTGGACAAGGTATTACCCTCATTTTTCAGATAAAAGAAGGCTGGAAAACAGATAAATTTAGTGTTTGTCTAAAGCAGCAATTTTAAAATGATGTGCTGCAAGAATTTTTAAAACATGTAATACCTGGCCCTGGCTGGGTACTTCAGTTGGTTAGAGTGTCATCCCGATATACCAAAGTTGTGGATATGAGCCCTGGTCGGAGCACATACAATAATCAATCAATGGAGGAGAACCAAGATGGCGGCATAAGATATAAACCTGTACGTGCTGCCCCTGACAACCACATTAAAACTATAACTAAAAGACAAAACACTATCATCCAGAACCACAGGAAAGCTGGCTAAGTGGAAGTTCCACAACTAGAAGGAAAGAAAAAAGTGCATTGAGACTGGGTAGGAGGTGCAGAGGCACCAAGAACAGAGGTATAGAAATGCATGGGTGCGTGGTTTTTTTCAATCAGAAGGGGATACAAGCTCCCAAATGCATGGAACTTGTTTACAGCGAGACTCTGGGGACCCAGACTCCTACGAGGAGAAATTGGACTGTCGGAAAGCGAGGGTGACTTTCTCACAGAGCTGCACTCAGGGATCATTGTCACTGTGGGGGCACGGGACTCAGGAACACAGAGACGCCAAGACACAGAAACACTAGGAGTCACGGAGATGGCTGAGGACAGCCATTGCTGTTTGCTCCACCCTGGTGATTATCTGAGACCCCGCCCCACTCAATTTACATCCCCACCCAGCTGTGCGCAGCAGGGCAAAGGAACCGCCTGCCCTTTTGCAGCCTAACCTAACAAACTGCAGCTGGGTCAGAGAGCTCCAAAGCTTCCAAACCCCAAACAAAGGAGAAATCTGCTGATACCACTGTAGCTCCTG
>NW_006286678.1:1557061-1563090 GCF_000327345.1 Myotis davidii | reverse complement strand
CTGTAAGAAGAGGAAGAAGAAGAAAAAGGTAAAGATGAAAATTATGAACACCAAAGTGACAACAAATGAATCTAAAAATTTGAATCTATCAACAAGTGAATCTAAAAATTAAGTCAGAATTAAACTGGTGAATATAATAGAAGCAAGGGCGTAAAAAGGGAGTGGACTGGCAATTCTCGGGGGGAAGGGGGTGTGAGGGGTGCAGGAAGAGATTGGACAAAAATCTTACACCTATGGATGAGGACAGTGGCAGGGGGTAAGGGCATGGGGTGGGGTGGGAACCAGGTGGAGGGGAGCTATGGGGGTAAAAAAGAGGAACATCTGGAATAATCTGAACAATAAAGATTTATTTAAAAAAAAGAATCAATCAATGAATAAGTATATACTAGAGTAAGTGGAACAACAAATCTATCTCTCCCTCTCTCTCTCTCTCTCTCTCTCTCTCTCTCTCTCTCTCTCTCTCTCTCTTCTCCCCAGCCCCCTTAAAAAACAAACACCATGCAGTACCTGACTCTTTAGTCAGGGGAACTCACCTCTTTTCTCTTAGATTGTCAAATTTAAAAAATGACAATAGCCATTCAGTGTGACTGAATCAAAATTATACCTGATTTTTTTTTTCAGATTGGCAAAAAGTATAATATATATTTTGGTGTATCACAGAATTTTAGTAATTAGTTTGTGTACCATGAGCTGAAAAAGATTGAAAATCGCTTGTCTAATGGACAAGGCTATGATAAGTGGTAATGCAGGATTTCAATCTGGAATTTTTAAATTATTTTTTTCTTTATTAAGGTATTACTTATGTGTCCTTATTGCCCCATTGCCCGTTCCCCCGCCCCCACTCGTTCCATCCATGCTGTTGCAAATGGTAGGAATTCCTTCGTTTTTACTGCAGCATAGTATTCCATTATGTAGATGTACCACAGTTTTTAATCCACTCATGTGGAATTATTTTTAATAGTAACTCAGGTGGATAGGAAGTGGAATACTGCACTTAATACCTATATAAGTAGGTCCTCCTTAGATATTTGTTGAGTAAATGGAGTCTTTTTTCTCCTTTGAATTTTTATTCCTTTGGTGGTTTGGTTATTATTACTTAATATGTTTTTATTGATTTTAGAAAGGAAGGTGAGGGAGAGAGAGAAACATTGATGTGAGAGAAACATTGATTGACTGCCTCCTGCACAACCCCCACTGGGGATCAGACCTCTAACCTGGGCATGTGCCCTGACTGGGAATTGAACCAGCAACCTTTTGGTGTATGGGTTAATGGTCAACCACTGAGCAACACTGGCTGGGCTCAGTTATTATTTTTTAAGCTATGTATATTCTTATATATATACTCCTTTTGAAACTAAGTAAAAAAGTTCAAAATTTGTTACTACTGTAATAATTCACTGACCTGGCTTTTACAGAAACTTAATTAGACTAGTCTCTTATAGCAGTGGTAATGCATAACTTGTTGAGAACACAAATTTCTGTTCACCTTAGAAAATTCAGTAGATTTCAGACCACATTTAGAAAGGTACTGCTGTACAGAGATTCTATCACTGTTTCAAAGTTTGTGTAAATACAAAAAAAATCAGCCATGAACTTATAGAAATAAAAATTGACATTCATGATTTTACTAGGCGAAATAGAGAATATTTGAGCTGTCTGCTTTTTAATTTAAAAATTTTAAAGGGAGAAGCAATAGAAAAGAGAGGAAATGAGGAGGAAAGAGAGAAGTGAGGACAATAGAGAGAAGTTAGGAGAAAAGAAAAGATTAAAAAGAAGCAAGGCCAGGTGGAGAATGGAGAGAAAATAAAAGAGTACATTCCAAAATGAATGCTATTAGAAGGTAACTTGTTTTAGGTTATTATAAGCTTTAGAGAAAGTTAAACTTCAGTTGTGCCTTAAATATTCATGAGCTGATTAATCAGAACTTAGGATCCTTGACCTTTACTTTGACTATAGAACCTTAGGGAGGAAATAAAATCTAAGGCTCCATCAATGATAAGGTATATCATTATTTTGAGTACCTTGAAGAAAGAAAAAGTGGTGCCAGTTAAGAATGACACAATGCTTTATTTACTTTATAAGCCTGGATTTAATCTCATGTCAAAATCAGACAAGACATCACCAGAAAAAACAAAATTAAGACCAATATTGATAGTATTTTTAATCATCTAGTTCAGTGGTTCTCAACCTTCCTAATGCTGTGACCCTTTAATACAGTTCCTCATGTTGTGGTGACCCCCAACCATAAAATTATTTTCGTTGCTACTTCAGAACTGTAATTTTTCTACTGTTATGAATCGTAATGTAAATATCTGATATGCAGGATGTATTTTCATTGTTACAAATTGAACATAATTAAAGCATAGTGATTAATCACAAAAAACAATGTGTAATTATATATTCAATATGTGTTTTCCGATGGTCTTAGTCAACCCCTGTGAAAGGGTCGTTTGACCCACAAAGGGGTCACGACCCACAGGTTGAGAACCACTGATCTAGTTTAAGATAAATTCCAATTTCAGACATGTTAAAAGGTGGAAAAGATACTGTCTCTTAAAATTGATGAAATAATAGTATTTAGAAAGCTTCTACCTTTCTATTTCACTTTTGTCTTTTCCCAGTCTAGTCATTCTATTTAGTATGTTCTGTTTTCCCAATATTCTTCTTCAGGCTTCATGAAGCCATGAAGATACAGTAAGATATTTCAAGTGTCCTTTGGGCATGTTTCTTCTGTCCCTTTCAAATTTGAATATTACTCCTTAATAGAGAATCAAAAGCAAAATAGGAGTTAAGTAGTTCTTCCTTCTCTCCATTATCTGTTAACATTATACCATCTGCCCCAAGCAGTAGGCCTATACCGTCTTTCCTGTTCTTGTTCTACATGTATTTTTTACATCCTTTTTATTGTTCTTAACTTTTTTCACCAGCCTCCGCTCATTTTAGGCTCTTACTTTACTTACATGATTTTCCCCATTTCACACCACTCTTCTGTATTCATCCTTCTTCACATGCCTTTCTTTTTATTCCTTTAAAAAAAGTCTCTGAAAATTCTGAACTTAACATAGTATGCCTTACACAACTACATTGGATTCTTAAGATGCCACTTACCTGATTACCTTTTTTCATGGTGTCAGAAGTTCACTTTATAGAAACTGTCTCTCTCTTCGAAAAGATCCTATCACAATATAATTTCTGTTATATTATCATACAACTGTTTTCTTTCAATTTGACTCATTTTCCTAACACATCACTTTTTCTAGTATTCATGTTTATAACTATTACGATTTCCAAGCTAGCATGATTGCTTTCTCTCATGGCTTTCCTTCCCACTTCACTATTTTACAGTTGTCTGTCAGAACCAATTCCAAACGAGTCAATTCTTTTATTACTTTTTGTTGTTGTTAATCCTTACCCGAGAATATATTTTCCATTGATTTTTAGAGAAAGTGGAAGGCAGGGGAAGAAGGGGGTGGGGAGGAGAGACGATGTGAGAGAGGCATCGATTGGTAGCCTCCTGCTGCACCCTGACCAGGCCAGAGAACAAACCTGCAACACAGGAACATGCCCTTGACCTGGAATCGAATCCATGACCCTCCAGGGCACGGGTCGATGTTCTAACTACTGAGAAACACTGGCCAGGGCTCATTACTTTTTTAAAACTAATGTAACATGTAATGTTTCACATGCCATGGACTTATTATGGTTTCCTAGGGAAGATTCTAGCTAGTTCCTTGATAGTTGGAGGTCTCTGTTGTTGGATCACTGATTTGTCACTGTGGAAAATAATAAAGTATTCATTAATTGAATCAAACTGATATTAAGGATCAAACACAATGGTGAAGAAAATAAGCATAGTCCCTATTCTACAAACCTTA
Organism: Myotis davidii; assembly: GCF_000327345.1. Taxonomy (NCBI): domain Eukaryota; kingdom Metazoa; phylum Chordata; class Mammalia; order Chiroptera; family Vespertilionidae; genus Myotis; species Myotis davidii. The sequence continues at coordinate 1,559,215 of NW_006286678.1, read as the reverse complement.
CAGTCTAATCAAATGAATTAATATATTTTATCCAACAAGGTGGCCCCTAATATACTTCCAGAAAGGAATCACACAGCCAAGAGATGGTGGTGTGTTGGAGACAATATTGTTTCAGGATTTGAGAACTGAGCTGTAGTCCTATTCTGCCACTGTGTTCATCCCGATGCCAATTTACTTATTGTAAAATCATGGAGTTGGATTGGATGAGCACATAGGCTTCTTAAGGTTCTATGATTTTTACATATTAATGCTTGCATTAATCTACAGTTCAGTTATCTTTAGGTTTTCTAGCTCACTTTGGAATGGTAAGTAAGAGTGCACATAAGGTTAAAGGAAGTAGAGTCATGGTAGGGTAGAGGCACAAATTTTTTATTCACCCAGGCAATCTTACAAGATGTTTTAGGTTGTAGCTAAACTATTATTTCCAGCATTAGCTTTAATTTTACTAGAATAAAATGGATACTTTATATTGTTTTAAGGTACCATATAGATAGGGATTATGTTTATAGTTTAATGGAAAGATTGCTGGACTTGTAAGAATACTTGGATTTTAATCCCAACTTTTCCTCTGTATAATTAAGTAAATTCTGAACTACTTTTTAAAATTTCTCTATATGTAATAATGTGGAATGTAATAATATGGAATATGACACCTTGAGAAATTGAAGAAATTAATACTTTTTTCCTGTCTACTACATAGAATTTGCATTAATATTTTTGAAAATACATTAGGGGAAAAGAATTTAAAATATTGTATGGATAGAGATCTATAATTTTTATTTATATATTTACTTATTTATTTTAATATATTTTTATTGATTTCAGAGAGGAAGGAAGAGGAAGAGAGAGGTAAAAACATCAATGATGAGAGGGAATCATTGATTGGCTGCCTCCTGCATGTTGGGCCAAGCCTACAACCCAGGCATGTGCCCAGGACCAGAATTGAAACAGGGAACCCTTACGTCCACAGGCTGATGCTCTATCCACTGAGCCAAACCGGCTAGGGCAAGATCTGTAATTTTTTAAATCTTCATACTGAGATCATTCTTACAAGTTAATTCTATTTAATTGTCAAAGAATAGTTGGTTTTTATGGTTTTCAAAGTATAGACCATTAGAAAGATGGAAAGCTCCCCATTTTATGAAATTAGCACACCTTAAACCTATTAAAGTGAGTTTAAATGTAGTAAAGATAGTATAGACACACACTGTTTACATATGCACACATAAATGTACATTTGCTAAAATTCCAAATAAAATATTAGCAAATTGAATTTAATAGGTTATTAAAAGATTACACACATCCTTATATCGGATGTCATATTGGCAAATATGTTCTCCCATGCAGTGGGCTTTCTTGTTATTTTGTTGATGGTTTCTTTTGCTGTGCAGAAGCTTTTTACTAGTCCGATAAGGGTTTAATCTCCAAAATTTTTAGGGAACTCATACAACATAACAAAAGGAGAATAAACAATCCAATCAAACAATGAGAAAAGGACCTAAATAGACACTTCTCAAAAGAGGACATACAGAAGGCCAAGAGACATATGAAAAAATGCTCAAAGTCACTAATTATCTGAGAGATGCAAATCAAAACGACAATGAGGTACCATCTAACACCTGTCAGAATGGCTATCATCAACAAACGACAAGTGCTGGCAAGGATGTGGAGAAAAAGGAACCCTTGTACACTGCTTGTGGGAATTCTGTCAGAATGGCTACCACTAACAAAGGACAAGTGCTGGCGAGGATGTGGAGAAAAGGGAGCCCTCGTGCACTGTTGGTGGGAATGCAGACTGGTGCAGCCATTGTGGAAAACAGTATGAAGTTTCCTCAAAAAATTAAAAATGGAACTCCCATTTGACCCAGTAATCCCACTTTTAGGAATATATACCAAGAACTCAGAAACACCATTCAGAAAGACTATATGCACCCCTATGTTCATAGCAGCACAGCTATAATTTAGAAACAGCCTGAGTGCCCATCAGCAGATGAGTGGATTAGAAAACTGGTACATGTACACAATGGACTACTATGCTGCTGTAAAAAAGAAAGAGCTCTTACCATTCGCAACAGCATGGATGGACCTGGAGAGCATTATGCTAAGCAAAATAAACCAGTCAGAGAAGGATAAGTATCACGCGATCTCACTCAT
>NW_006286678.1:1555173-1556702 GCF_000327345.1 Myotis davidii | reverse complement strand
CAGCAGCTGGGGATAGTCAATGGGAGAAAAACGGAGACATGTAATACTTTCAACAATAAAGAATTTTAATTTTAATAAAAAAGATTACATAAACATGCACACACCAGGCAGGGCTTATTTCAGAAATATAAAAATGGCTCTATTCATGACTCTTGCTCATGATTCATTAGCACATTAGAGGAATATTTATGATTATGCCAATGGATGTTTTTTAAAAGAAGGGAGAATCATTTGGAAAAAATCCAGCAACTTCACTGAGGGAGAAATGTAAAGTAAAAAACAATGAGATAACATGTAGTACTGGCAGTATGTGGGGAAATGGGTACTCATATTTTAGTAGTAGTATGAATTGTTATAACTGTTCAGGAAAAAAGCTGATGATAATAGCTATTGAAGTAAAAATGCACATTATCCCTTGACTGAGTACTTTCACTTTTAGGAATCATTTCTACAAAATATAGTATAATAGTATTTACTATAATACTAATATATATAGTTATAGTGTATTAGGCTTTATATTCAAGAATATTTGTTTCATAATTAATAATAAATAAAACTGGAAACAACATGAATGACTGTTGACCACTGGAGGAGTCTTTGAATAAATTATATTCCATCCATACTATGGAATATGGTACAACCATGGACTAGGAAGGATATCTGTGATGATATGGTTAACTTGGGATGTGCATAATATAATCCATTTTTTTTGTAAAAACAAAAAAAGGTTATGTCTATCAGTGTTTGGATGAATGAAAAGAAATGTGGATTAAGAGAGGTAGTGGAATTGGTTAAGTGGGGAAATCACTAAATTTTTCTTGATATGTTTCTGCAGTGTTCGATATATTATGAAGAGCATTTGTTCTCTTTGTAATAACCATATTTAATAAAGGAAAAACACTAAATTCAAAGTATAAGGATGTGAGTTTCTAAAGAAGTTGGTTTTGGCCAGAGACATGAAACATAGCAAAGTGTTATGCATACTTTCTATTGTAATCATTTTTATTCATAATCATTATCACAAATTATCTCTGAAAATAAATATATTTTATACTAAGATATATGGTGGCTTTAATGATATTTTTCCTTTTACAGCAACTCCGCTCCAATATCCGAGAAATGGAGAAGCTTTGTTTGAAAGTCCAGAAAGATGACCTAGTACTGCTGAGGCGAATGATAGATCCTGTTAAAGAAGCGGCAGCAGCAGGGGCAGCAGAATTTCTCCAGCTCCGTCAGGAATCTGTAGAGGAACTTGAGAAACAATTTCATGATGAAGAAACTTTATTACAGCCTTCTTTGACCAGATCTGTGACTGTTGGTGGTAATGTACTCGTCTTATTCTTGATCATAGTGATGTAGTTAATTCACCTCTTTGTACAGATATTTGCAGATAATACCAGGTGTACTGGTTAATAATGCGGATTTTTTTCAATAGATGGAGTTACACATATGTTGATATACACTAGTATGCGATTTGATACGTATGCTATTTTGTTGTATTGACAGCAAACTGTCCCCAAACTGACTAG
>NW_006286678.1:1542374-1554414 GCF_000327345.1 Myotis davidii | reverse complement strand
CAAAAATAGATCCAGAGACATAGAAGCATCAGATGGTCAAACCTCAGAGGGAAGAAATGGGAGGGTGGGGGAGGGATAGAGAGATCAACCAAAGGACTTGTATGCATGCACATAAGCCTAACCAATGGACACAGACACCAGGGGAGCCACTGCATGAGTGGGAGGGTTGGGGGGGTTATGGTGGGATAAGGACACATATGTAATACCTTAATCAATAAAGAAAAAATAAAATAAAATAAAAATATACTCTGAACTCACAATTAGTTGGTTTTGAATCTGGTTTAGGGGAACTTTTGCTTCTTCAGAGGAAATAAGCAGTTTCTGTTTAGTATGCTGTGAATCTCCTCACGTTAGGTAGACCCCAGGAATCACTGGCAAGGGCATATGGGGTTAAATACAGGCAGGACAATATCAGGTGCTCTTTAGCTCCCTGTTGATAGGTGAAGGGGGGACTAGCCTCCAGAAGAAATGACTGTTGACCACTGGAGGAGTCTTTGAATAAATTATATTCCATCCATACTATGGAATATGGTACAACCATGGACTAGGAAGGATATCTGTGATGATATGGTTAACTTGGGATGTGCATAATATAATCCATTTTTTTTGTAAAAACAAAAAAAGGTTATGTCTATCAGTGTTTGGATGAATGAAAAGAAATGTGGATTAAGAGAGGTAGTGGAATTGGTTAAGTGGGGAAATCACTAAATTTTTCTTGATATGTTTCTGCAGTGTTCGATATATTATGAAGAGCATTTGTTCTCTTTGTAATAACCATATTTAATAAAGGAAAAACACTAAATTCAAAGTATAAGGATGTGAGTTTCTAAAGAAGTTGGTTTTGGCCAGAGACATGAAACATAGCAAAGTGTTATGCATACTTTCTATTGTAATCATTTTTATTCATAATCATTATCACAAATTATCTCTGAAAATAAATATATTTTATACTAAGATATATGGTGGCTTTAATGATATTTTTCCTTTTACAGCAACTCCGCTCCAATATCCGAGAAATGGAGAAGCTTTGTTTGAAAGTCCAGAAAGATGACCTAGTACTGCTGAGGCGAATGATAGATCCTGTTAAAGAAGCGGCAGCAGCAGGGGCAGCAGAATTTCTCCAGCTCCGTCAGGAATCTGTAGAGGAACTTGAGAAACAATTTCATGATGAAGAAACTTTATTACAGCCTTCTTTGACCAGATCTGTGACTGTTGGTGGTAATGTACTCGTCTTATTCTTGATCATAGTGATGTAGTTAATTCACCTCTTTGTACAGATATTTGCAGATAATACCAGGTGTACTGGTTAATAATGCGGATTTTTTTCAATAGATGGAGTTACACATATGTTGATATACACTAGTATGCGATTTGATACGTATGCTATTTTGTTGTATTGACAGCAAACTTTCTCCAAGCTGACTAGTATTTTAAAAAGTTGGCAAAATTTGAGAAGCATGTATATAGAAGAAATGAAAAAGATTGGGGCAGAGCCAGAGGATGAGGGAAAAGAAATAACAGATAAAGTTTATTTTCCAACTCTCTTGATCCTCAAACTTCTCAATTCATGGAACACCATATTGGCCTAAGATCTCTAATCACTTGAACACTTGGAGAAACTACAAAATTAAATCTCTGGCCCTGACTGGTTTGGCTCAGTGGATAGAGCGTTGGCCTGCGGACTGAAAGGTCCCAGGTTCGATTCCGGTCAAGGGCATGTACCTTGGTTGCGGGCACATCTCCAGTGGGAGGTGTGCAGGAGGCAGCTGATCAATGTTTATCTCTCATTGATGTTTCTAGCTCTCTGTCCCTCTCCCTTCCTCTCTGTAAAATACCAATAAAATATATTAAAAAAATTAAATCTCTGCAACCAATTTGGATTTGATTAAGACAGTCATTCCCTTTATAAAATCAAATACCTACGTTATACCTAAAACAGTGTTAGAATTTCAAATTCTGAATGGTCTGGGTCATATTGCACCATTGCCAACATTAAGCAGTTCAAATCAACTGTCTCACTAAGTGCCTGAGTTTTTCATCAAATATGACAGTTTCTTCTAAGTTGCCTGTCTATAGCAATTTGTAAAAGTTCAAATCCAGAAATATTTAAAAAATTGAGAGGATGGGAGGACAAGAATATGAAAAGAAAGCACAGATTTACATAACGCTTTAGTAGTGGGATTAGATTTGTTCCACTCCATGTCTGGTCTTCTTTTAGCTATAGAATTTTTTCTGTCATTCTGCATGTTTTTATCCAGTGTTCTCTGGCTTTTTCTTATTTTTGCTTTAGATACTCAATATAGTAGTGACAGCCTATACAGGAAAAAAAAAGTTTGATTTGCATAAAGTTAAGGGCCTTAAAATACTTTTTTCTTTGAAAACTCAATCTGATTCTAAATAAATTGGTTGGAAACATCAGCAGAGATATTTGGAGTAATGTTGCCACATTTCCATGAGTGAGATCAGAATAAAAACAGTTTTTCATTTACAGATAGAAATAAGAAGTAGAATAGGGCGTTTTATGTTCTCTGGAGAATGAAAGAAGCTTATTAAGTTTGGGGAAAACCTGGGATGATTTTTCTGTTTCTTTTGTCCAGTTTCTGAGAGTTCCTAAAGTAAATCTTCTCTGCCAATCTTGCTTGATCTGAGAATCTCCCTCTGTCTCACTTGTGTGTCTAGTTTCGTTTTTAGCACATTGCTTCCCACCAACCGATTTGAATTGTATTTAGAAAGGTGTTCCAAGTCATACAGAATGAATCATTGCTTCTCTCCATCCTGTCTTTCTTACTCCCCATCCAGCACACAGCTTCACCAGCGCAATAGGAACAGATCTTATTACATTTTAAACAAATATTCACAAAAAATAATCCAATCTTAGAACTTATGAGAACTTCAGACCAGCATATTGAATTTGATGAAATATTAGATTTTATCACAGGTATATACATGTACTGAACCATTTTTGTAAAACATGTAAATGGTGTTTTTTTTTTATATTATTCAAAAGATGTGTTTTCAATTGGTTTTAATTTTCTTAAAAATCCTATTTTGCAGCTAGGTTAAGCCATGACTTAGAAGTCATTTTATTTGGATAGTTAGGTTTATGTAGATGATCAGTAAATTAATTTCACTAATCTTAAACTGTCAGAAAGTGAAAAAATCAGGAAATGCTTTTGAATTAATTTAGATTCATAATGACACTTTTTCTAGTATAGTAAAGTTTAGTGGGGAAAAATTTTTTTAAGCCAGAACATCTATTTCGTGACCAATCTTTGAAATCCTTAAGATGAACTGGATGCTGCAGTAGCTGCCCTCTTGGGTTTAGGTGTTGTTCCTTCACGGAATCCATGTTGAATCTATCGTATACAATTTTTAGGTGCCTCACGTGACCAGTTCTGGTAGTGTTTCATCATTTAGCTTTGCCACTCCAGTTATACTTCCTGTTCTGCTTGGCAGGGTAGCTACTCTTGCCCCAGGTGGACTTCTGTAGGTGGTAGTTCTTTTAGGCACAGTGGTGGCACAGCGTGTGCGCGTCTTGTGCGCTTGCTGAACAATGACATTCCTTTCGTCACCTTGCTTCTGTGTCTGAGACCCAAGAGCTAGTGGAAATTTTTATATATATTGTAACTCTTAGTAGAATCACTGACTTTCATGAAGTATAAAGAAGGGGCGGGGCATTGTGGAGAGAAGGACAGAATGAGTATGAATAAAATGAGTGAATGAATGGACGTTTAAACAGAGAAGAGGAAAGTCTTATGTCTATATATTAAGCTTATTTCTCACTTCAACTAAATCTATCTTAAGGTATATTTGAGTTTATAGCCAATAATACAATTTTAGAATGAGTTTTAAAAATAGTGGTGATATATTCTGTGCCCTTTATACTTGTAGTTGTTTGCATGTAGATAGAACTAGCTGAGATTAATATGTCATATAAAACAATAGTAATTTTGACTTATGTACACAGTATAATAGTTCTTTAGCCTTCTTTCCTGCAGCTATAATCTGTTTCAGTGTTTTGCTTCCTCCTGTCTATAGCAATTTGTAAAAGTTCAAAGTCAGTGGATGACCACTGAAGTACAGATTTTTAATACAAGCTGGAATAAATAAATTAGGAAGTTGTAGAAATTAAAGGGTTTCCTTTCTTAATTACTAGTCATGCCTTGAATAATTAATGATGTTCTGCCTTGTAAGTATACAACAGGATTTTCCCTGGAAGAGAACAGATTTCTTTGTTCTAAGACTTCATTTGAACTAAGATGCATACGCAGCTTGGTTTCAAGTGAGATGTAAATGACTTAAACATTTTTTATTTTTTGCTGAGGGAAATCTTTAATGTTTGCCTAAAATGTCAAACATTTCCCATCCCTTCATTTTTTAGATCAATAATTTATATATGATAATATATATCCTCATTTTGTTATATACCCTGGCATAATTTATTTGAATCCTCTCTATAGTACAAAGATATTGCCTTACAAAATATTTAGAGTGGGTGTTGTGTTTATGAAGTTACGCTTTGCATTTTGTTTGTTAATAATGAAGTTATCATTATTCATCATGCTACAAAAGAAGTTGGAGTTCTTATAATAGGCATATTAAGAGGAAGAAAGATCTTAGAGTATTTCATTTATTTTTATTGAAGTTAAAATGAAAGTGACTTTATGTGATATTAGGACATGAGATAAATAACTCTTAAGCATTTGTAAAGATTATAGATAGCTTTTAAAATATTACAGCATGCCATAATGTTGTAATATAAAATTTACTCTGTATTTCATTATTTTTGCTCTTCCTTTAAGATAAGGAAATATATTCAGGTAAGTTAAGATTCAAAATTAAAAGAATACCATCAGCCCAAGCTGGTTTGGGTCAGGGGATAGAGCATCAGCCTATGGACTGAAGGGTCCCAGGTTCAATTCCGGTCAAGGGCATATGCCTGGGTTGTGGGCTCGATCCCTAGTAGGGGGCATGAAGGAGGCCACTGATCAATGATTATCTCTCATCATTGATGTTTTTATACCACTCTCCCTCTCCCTTCCCCTCTGAAATCAAAATATATATAGTTATCTATCTATCTATCTATATCTATCTATAAATATATATATATATATGTATTCTTATAAAAAAAATAAAAGAGTATCATCAGCCCTAGCCAGTTTGGTTCAGTGGATAGAGCGTCAGCTAAGACTGAAGGGTCCTGGGCTCCATTCCTGGCTAGGGCATGTACCTCGGTTGCAGGCTCAATCCCAGGGCACGTGTGGGAGGCAACCAGTTGATGTGTCTCTCTCACATCAATGTTTCTGCCCTTCCTAAACAATTTAAACAGGTGTGTGTTTTTTTCTGGAGAGGTAAAGCATTCCTGATTTATGAAAGTAAACTAGTAATGCAGTTGTATAAAATACCATTGTTATAGGCTAGGATGGAAAAAGAAATTGAGAGAGAAGTTGGACTTAGTGTTATAATATACTTTTAGGATTAGATCAGGTGTCATATGTCACTGTCATCTCCTTGCTTGCAAACCTTCAGTAGCTCTCCACTGTCTACCAGATAAAGTCCAAAGTCTTTAACTGGATTACAAGGTCCCTTAAAAGCATCTATAATGTCTTATGCTTGTAACTTTATGGCTTTTACTTTATGCTTTGGCAAGACCAAACTGCTGATTTTATGTTAAACTATATTCTTTCTTCTTTGAGGCCTTTTTCATGCTTGTCTCTCTACCTACATTTATATTATCTTCTTTGCCTAGTAAGATCATTTTTTTAGGAAGCTGTCCCATACACTGTACACCACACTAGCTGGATCAGATGCCACCCCAACCTGGAACACCCACAAAGCACTATGTGTATCTATATCTATTTACTTAGATATTCATGAACTCTCTTACTGTTTTAGGATTGTTTCTTTGTACGTCTAACTTTTCTAGAATATACTTTCCTTGAGAGCAACTACTTTGTATTACTTTTTCATCCCTAGTAACCAACACAATATATGAGTGCTCAGAAAATATTAAAGTGGTAGGTATTATTTTAAGCTTGAAGTATGGGGGACAAAAAGAAAGCAGACCTTCAGATCTCTTCTTTACATTTCCACTGCCACAATCCCAGATCAGATCATCATCATTTTTGCATCAGACATATGAAAAGCCTTCCAACTTGTGTTTCACTCTCTAATTCTTTTTACCTTTCAACTCCACCCTTAATCTATTATTTACACCACAGCTATGGCTCCTTTCTAAATCTGAAATTTGATATGGCACCTTGCAGCTTACCAATAGTCTCCTATTCCTTTTAATAGTTTTATATTGATCTTATGAGAAAGACAAAACTCTTGAACACAGTTTACAATGCCACGAGTAATGTCACCCTCAATTTTCAACCTCAACCTTTGCTTTTCTCTTGTCATAGAGTATGCTTCAGCTATACTAAACCCCTTTCAGTCCCCAAACGTATGCACATATTATTCTCCTTGGCCTGAATACTCTCTGCTTCTGCCTTCACTCTTGCCCCAGTTCAATTATATAATTTCTGTTCATCTGCAGGCTTTGGCTCCAGAACCTTCTTGGACCACTCTTTTCTCCACAGAACTAGTTAACTAACTCTGTGCTCATATAGCATTCCATACTTACCCATGTCACAGTTCTTATCAGACTATACTGAGTTTGCCTGTTAACATGTCTGTATCACACATATGATTAGCTCCATTAATAATAGTAGCAGCAGCAATGCCAGTAGTAGTAAATACTAACCGCTTATACTTGATCTGTAAGCCATGCACAATGCAAAGTTTCATCTTATTTTATAAATGAGGAAAATAAGTCAAAAAGATGAAATACCTTCCCAAGTCAAAGAACTAGTGAATAGCCAAACCAGGATTCTTACCCAGGTCTTTCTGATGAGGCCCATACTCTTAACCACCATACTATATTGACTCCTTGGAACTATTTTATGGCTTCCCATTGTGTACCCAGCATCTTGTCACAGATTGGCATTTGGTAGGTTTTGTATAAAGACATATTTATTGAATGAATGATTGGTAAAACCAATACAGTGAAATAAAGACTTGAGGTGGAGTTTGGAATGTAAATTCATCATCATAGCAGTGGTTAATGAGGAAAACCATAGTGTGTTGATGACTTAAAACTCAGAAAAGAATTAGAAGCAATGGAGGTATTGGTCAGAAAAACGACTCTGAAGAGAAGTAGGGTGTCAATATGTACAAAAATATACATGTAGTAATAGGTGTTAGTTTTTATGATAAATTTATTACCAAAAATGACTGATTTTCATTGCTAAAAACACATCACTTCTCTACTTTTAACAACTTAAGGATCTGATGTTTATTACTAAAATAGCCAAAGAAAAAGGTTAATAATTTAGCAATGAAAGTGTTAAACCTGGGTATCTCTTCATGGAACATTGGCCAAATAGAATAGCTTTCCTTTGGTGGTACTTTCACATCTAGCCCTAGTTATTCAGAGTGGTAGATAGTAGTTGTAGCCATTTTTGTAAAAGATGACTTTGTAGAATAAATTAAAAAATATTTGTTAACCTGGGAACAATCTGCCTATAGATAAATCTGTTTTTATAGAATAAGAAGTTTACTTTCAGTCTGAATTTAATTAGTAAGCATTTTTCATGACAGTTGTTTTATGGAATCGATTCATGATGCTGCCTTTTTAGCAAAACAAATAAACTCTAAACATGAGGCTATGTTCATCCAGGAGCATTTCACACTACTGAAGCCGAAGCTGATCCTCAGAGTATGACTCAGATATACGCATTGCCTGAAATTCCTCGAGATCAAAATGCTGCAGAATCATGGGAAACCTTAGAAGCGGTATGTTAATTTTTTTTTTCCTTTTGGTAACTGTGAGGCATAAAAGTAAATAACCTCCTCTCTCTTTTTCTCCTTTTAAGGACCTAATTGAACTTAGCCAACTGGTCACAGAATTCTCTCTCCTAGTGAATGTAAGTATATGACTGTTTTTGGCTCAGAGATGTTAGATTAATAGCTAAAAGGCTTTTATCAGTCATTAGACTTTTGACTAGAATTTTAATAGAAGTTATAATTTTTAAGACTGCTATTAGGTCATGGATAGAAGTCCAATTGTTGTCAAATTCCAGATAGGTTCAATAAACATGTATTAAGCACTTTTATGGAGCCATAAAAGGTACTGTATTAGATCCTTGGCATTGGGGGTCTGATAGGGTTGGCTATAGAAATAAATGAAGCCTGTTCTCTGCCTTTAAGGATTTACAGTGGGTAGAGAGATATGCTTGGATCTCCAAACTTGAAATTTCAAGCATGATTGTTAAATGCAAAAATAAAGTATGACAAGAAGTAATATAAGCTCCAAGAAGCAGCATTTGAGGGAGGAAGGGATTGTGAGGTGGAAGCATTAAGGGTATCTTCACAAGATAGGTAGCCTTTGCTTGAGCCTTGAAAATTGAGTAGTGTCTACAGGTGGAGTGAGAGGTACATTTGAAAATAGCTGAACAAAGACATGGAGTACAGTACATTTTAGGAGTGACAAGTATTGCAGTATAATCTAAGCATAAGGTACCATGGGCAAGCAAAGCAAGGAGGGTTAGGATGAGATTCCAATAGCATTGAAGGCCGTACCAAATAATTTGAAGTTGACTATGTAGGAGCCAGTATAGATTTTTGAACAGATAGAGTGCTGTGATCCATCCCGTCTGTGCTTCAGAAGGATCACAGTGTGAGGAATGGCCTTAGAGAGGGGAAGATTATAGGCAGGATAACTGGTTAGGAATCGATTGCAAGAGTTTCACAAAGAGCAATGGCAAAGCAAGTACAGTAGTCCCCCCCTTATCTGCAGTTTTGCTTTCTACAATTTTGCTTTCCATGGTTTTAGTTACTGTGGTCTACTATGGTCTGAAAATGTTAAATGGAAAATTCCAGAAATAATAAGTTTTAAATTGTACATCGTTCTGGGTAGCATGATGAAATCTGGCACTGTCCTACTCTGTCTTAGCTCAAGACATGAATCATCCCTTTGTCCATAGTATCCATGTTGTATATCCTCCCCATCCTTAGTCACTTAACAGCCATCTTGGCTTGTGAGCTAGACGGTTGTGGTATTACAATGCCTGTGTTCCAGTAACCCTGTTTTACTTAATAATGACCCCAAAGTGCAAGAGTAGTGATGCTGGCAATTTGTATATACCACAGCAAAGCTGTACAGTGTGTGTGTGTGTGTGTGTGTGTGTGTGTAGGAAAAAACACAGTGTATATAGGGTTCAGTAATATCTGTGGTTTCAGGCATCTACTGTGGGTCTTGCAACATATTTCCCATGGATATGGGATGACTGAGAGGTATTTCTGGAGTAGAAATTGGAGGAAGATGGAAAAGTCAAAGATAAGAAACTTTATTCTGCATAATCAGGTAGCCAGTGAAACTGTTAACATATATTAGAGAACATAAATTTACTGGAAAAAATAGAATAAATTTTGTTACTATTTTTCTAAATTATTTTTTCTTCCCAGGAATTGTGTGTGGGAAGGTTGGATGTATGAGTTATGTGTGTGTATGTATGGATGTACCTGCAGGAGCAACCCTATTTCTGCTTATGCTTCTGGCTAGGTTTAGTTCTTTGTTCTTGATCAAACTATGATTTGGGAGTTGTACATTTTTGAGTTATGATTTCCTTGACACCTGGCTTTAAATTATAAGAGCTCCTAAATCAACCAATCTCGGAATTGAAATGGTCAACTAATCTACTCTTGTCCCAACTTCTCAAATAGATGGTCTTTCGCCTCTTTTTGAGCAATTACAGTGCAGGGACACATCATACTTCAACCATCCCATTTGGAGGCTCTTAGAAGTTCTTCCTCATGTAAAGTAAACTCTGCCCTTTAATAACTTCCCTCTGGTACTTTTGCTCCATGAAGCCATATGTGAACAAGTTTTATCTCTTTTCCATATAAAAGTTTTTCAACCTTTGAGACCACCTTCTCTTTCCTCACTCTATCCTACCTCACCATATTGTCTTCTCTTAAAAACCCTTGATTTGCTAATGTATTCCTAGAATATGATTTCTAGGCTTATCAGTACTAGACCCTTACTCTGCTTGTTTTCTAGTGTCTGGATTTTGTTCTTGAAATATAATGCTTAAATTGAATATTGTTTAAAAAAAATTGGGGGGGTTAATCCTCACCCAAGGATATTTTTTCCATTGATTTTTAGAGAGAATGGATGGGAGGGATAGAGACAGAGAGAAACACCAATGTGAGAGAGATGCATCTATTGGTTGCCTTCAGCAGGCACCCCAACAGGGGCTGAGGATCGAGCCCGCAACCGAGATATGTGCCTTTGACCATAATTGAACCCGCAGCCCTTCAGTTTGCAGGCAGATGATATAACCACTGAGAAACCAGCTACAGCAAATATAGCAAATTCTTTAAAGCATTTTCCTTTTTTTGATGCCTCTAAGTCAGAAGCAAAATGAAGTTTCTGGATTAGTTATCTGTACAAACTATTAACATATTTGCATATAAAAGAGAATGATACAAGAATCCCAAAATATTTGTTGTTTTTAGAATCAAGATTTATTTAATTGTAATACATAATCTCTGATCTAATGTATCTTGTAAGATCTGTATATGTCTGGTTATACAGATACATACATTTGTCAAAAGTCATTGGTATGTACTCATGAAATGTGTGAGGTCTAATGTACATAGATTATACTTAAAGTTCATTTAAAAAACAAACTAAACATGTTAAAAAGTTCTCATTCAAGACAAACACATTTCCCTTCTAATGAGATCGACACATGAAAATGAAGGGTTTTGGGCCATTTAACTATTATATATACTACTACTATTAGGTTATTAAGCAGTTCCTAATCCCTAATCTAAGGAAGGTTCGTGCAGGGAGAGTTAGACTATAGCCATAGCTCTATACAAATGTCCTATTTATAATAATCTGTGTAAGGACAGATTGTTATTAAGCAATAGCTCAAAGGAGAAACCCTGATTACTATTCCCAGGGTGACTGAGTTCTCATGACCACATGGTCAAGGACTCACAGAAGCTCCATTTAGGCAACAAATGACTTGGGAACATAATCAGAGTGACCACATCCTCTCATTATCATCACATGGACATAATAGTATCTAGGCAAGTTAACCATTTATTTATGGAGCACTTTCTGTGTGCATAGTACTGAGCTAAGAATAGAGAATAGTATAAAAAAGAACCTGTAGAATACTCATGACAATTACACAACATTGTGAATGTAGTTAATTCCACTGAATTGTATACTTAAAAATGGTTAAATTGTGCCTAGCTGGTGTGTCTCAGTGGTTGAATGTTAACCTATGAACCAGGAGTCATGGTTCGATTCCCAGTCAGAGCACATGCCTGGGTTTCAAGCTCAATCCCCAGGGGCGGGGGAGGGGCGGGGGGGGGGAGGCGTGCAGGTAAGAGATCAAGGCAGCCAATAATGTTTCTCTCTCATCATTGATATTTTTATCTCTCTCTCCTTCTCCTTCCTCTCTGAAATCAATAAAAACATATATATTTTAAAAATGGTTAAATTATAAATTTTATTTTAATTTTTACCATAATAATAAAAGAACCTACAAAACCATTGAGACATTCAGATATGGTCTAATAGATGATAATAAATTAATATGTACTAGGCCCCATCTTTATTTTTCTTCAGCCTTTATTGCTCAAGTGTTCTCTTTCCTGTAATTGTGGAACCAACCCTATTTCTAGTCAAGGGAAATTTCAAAAATGCTGCCCTAGTTGCTTAATAGCAGGTCACCCTAGTTATAGGTCCAGTTTTGTCTCTACATTTTGCCTTATTCACTATGGATTTTTAAATCCAGTTTTATTCTGGATGCATAAAAGCTGGATTGTAGTGGATTAGATCAGATTCCTCCATTTATTACCTATGTGACTTATGTCAGGATATTATTTGACAATAATGAGCTTTGTAAAGTGATGGGAGGAGTAAATGAAATAATGCCTATTACTTCTCACCCCCCTTCCCTTCTAACCCCACTGC
>NW_006286678.1:1538147-1542354 GCF_000327345.1 Myotis davidii | reverse complement strand
TGTTCCTCCCTTAGTTGATTCCCTTACGCTCCTTGGTTAGAATTCTGCTTTTGCTACCAACATTATCTTTAGATATTTTAGTACTATAGCTCCTACAGCCCTTTTCCTGTTGCTAAATCCCCTGATGTCGACATCCTACTTACCTACTTCATTTATTATCTAACGTAGGTGAATATAATCCTGTATTCTCCTTGTATATCATAGCATTTGTATGTTTGTTTTGGGGCTTTTCTGTATATGTGATTGCATATGATTCAGGATAGAGACTACATATATTTAGAGTTCAGAACCAGGATCAATGTTATCTGGATTGGTCAAGATCTAAGAGTAGAGCTGGCCTTGAAAGCTGGCTGAAATTTGGAGTTAGTAATAAAGAAAAAATTCTGGAGTTTTGGCATTAACTTCTTAATCCATAGCTTTTCAAGCACAATCATAAAACTGCACAACTATTAGCAAGACTGTTCCAGAGAGAGCATTTTTATTGATGTAAATGGATTTGGGAATAGATTTGTTGAATGTATTACTATTACTTGATAGTAATTTTCAGTGGTTTTCAACCTTCTGGCCCTTTAAATACAGTTCCTCATGTTGTGACCCCCAACCATAAAATTATTTTTGTTGCTACTTCATAACTGTAATTTTGCTACTGTTATGAATCGTAATGTAAATATCTGATATACAGGATGGTCTTAGGCGACCCCTGTGAAAGGGTCGTTCGACTCCCAAAGGGGTCGCGACCCACAGGTTGAGAACCGCTGATATAGAGAATGTGTGCCTATAACTATCAACATCAACATTCAAAAGAAAAACAATTCAACAGAACCTAGAGACAGAACCTAGTGAGAGAACATGGCAAAAGATCCTGGACAGAACCTGGCTACAGAAATTGGCTGCAGTAACTAGACAGAACCTGGCTGAAGATCCTAGAGGCAGAACCTGGCTACAGAACCTGGATAGAACATGGCAAGAGAACCTGACTAGAATCTGGTGACTGAACCTGGCTGGAGAACCTGGACAGAACCTGGCTAGAGAACCTAGCGAGGGAACATGTCTACAGAACCTGGCGCCAGAACCTGGCTGGAGGATTTTATCTTGAATTCTGTTATTGTGGTCCCTCCAACTTTGTTCTTTCTCAGGATTGCTGCAACTATTCAGGGTATTTTTTTTTATTCCAAATACATTTTTGGAGAGTTTGTTCTAGGTCTGAAAAAAAAAAGGAGAAGAAAAACAATTTACTCTGGCCTGTGTGGCTCAGTTGGTTGGACATTGTACATGCACTGAAAGGTTGCTGGTTCAATTCCTGGTCAGGGCACATGCTGGGTTGCAGGTTTAATCCCTGGTAGGGGGTGTGCAGGAGGCAGCCAGTGGATGTTTCCTCCCACATAGATGCTTCTCTCTCTCCCTCTCCCTTCCTCTCTTTCTAAAAATCACTAAAAAATATTTTCAAAAAGAGAGAAAAACAATTCTTCATTAGTATTGAAATAATTTTTATTTAAAAAGGAAAAAGTCCATGTATTACTCAAGAAACACTGCAGTGATTCTCATAAGTGATTTAATTTATTGTTAAAAGGATGCTGAGAACATACACGAGCCACCAAAGTATATAATGTCAGGAAGAGAGTTTGAAGGTTGTCAAATGTGGGCACTTACAGGCAGATTAGTAGATGTAGGAGGTTAGTAGATATAGGTGAGGAGGCTCCTGAGCCACTGTTGTTAAGAGCTTGGGTTTCTGTACTGAGATAAGATTGTGTATGTGTTATTTTGCCCAACATACAGACCCAAGGACATAGTGGAAAGGTGGTGACCAGATTTTGCTCTGAATGGAGCCTGGCTGGTCATGCTGTGGACAGTGACTAACACTTTGACACCAGTTGCCTAAATCTAATTTTCTGTTATTTTGAGTCCTTCTTACTCAAGAAGCAGAGTTTGAAGATATAGGCAAAGTTTGGGATTCAAACCAAGCAAAATAGGGGAAGAAGAAGGCAGATCTACACAACTGAGGGATGACTACTGATCCCAGGATAGGGGGTGGTCTGCTCTCTGCCTCATTTCCATGCCCGTATTTAAGCAAGCTTCCTTATGTCAGTGAATAAGTACTTAGACGTGTGGGCTACTCCCCAGGGTGAGAGAGGCCTCATTTAGTACTGGTGATTGCAATGACGGTGAGCATTACAGTTCAAATAATCAGTAATCTCAGGCTTTGTTTTGTCTTGTGATCCTTTCTCCAATTATCCCAAAGTATTTTTGTGAAAAATTTTTTCTTAAATAAAATTATTTTACAATTTTACTGTATTAAAAAAAAGTCATAGAGCTTCAATATCCAACCTTGTAGGAAGGAGCATTAAAAGATATTTCCCTGAGGTCTTGAGATAACACTTGAGCTTTAGAAATGACAGTAATTATGATAGGTTCTACCATCTTTTTTAAAAATACATTTTTTTAAAATTTACTTTAGAGAGAGGAAGTGAGACAGAGAGAGAGAAACATCAATTATGAGAATCATCGATTGGCTGCCTCCTGCATGCCCTCTACTGGGGATTGAGCCCCCAACCTAGGCATGTGCCCTGACTGGGAATGAAGCATGACCTACTGGTTCATGGGTCGATGTTCAACCATTGAGCTACAGTGGTTGGCTCAGGCAGGCTCTGCCATCTTGATGGAATTCTTTTGGGTCTGAGAAAAAGGGGACATGTAGACTATTTTCAGCTCATCAAGGTTGATGATAGAGCTTTGCATCTGTGATTTATCTTCTAGCATAGACTTCCAAGCAAGAATGGAAAGTGTGGGGTTGTCCTAAAGAGAAACAAGGGTAGGGTGTCAGAACTGGCATTTATGCATCTATGGGTTGTTGGGGGAGGGGAGCTAACATTAAAGAAGTTTGATTGTCTGAGCAGAGGTTCGGTAACCACTTGTCAGAAATGTTGTAGTAGGGCTTTACACATCTGAGGGAAAAATCCCACTCAGTGACCTGAGCATTCCTTCTACCCAGAGATTCTGTGAGTCACAATTTCTGTTGTGTCAGTGTAGGTGTTGTCGTTTTATGTAGAATGATTTATTAATATATTTGATCAGAAACATTTTAGCTTATCATGATTTTAAAATGTATTAAATTGTACAGGTGTAAAACACAGGACAGTAAATTCATTCTTTGCTCCTTACTGCTTATCAGATCAGAAGTAGAAAGATTTCATGGCAGATCAAACCACACTGTATTCTTATTTCTACAGTGTAATAATTTGTATTTATTGGGTCAAGGGAGTTTTACTCCTAAGTCAAATTTGCCTGTTTTAAACTGAGTCTTCAAAGAGATAAGATAGGGAGGTTTTTTCGTTTTTGTTTTTGTTTTCTTTCCTGTCAAACCCACATGACATGTAAATGCTTACTTGAATTTCTTTTCTCCTGGAAAATAGATTCATTTGGAGAATGTTTGTATGCTTGAATGAATTTTAGTGTGAGATGCTTTTTCCTATAAAGGTGCCAGCCTTTTATTACCTAATAAGTAAGTCACCCTCTTTTTTTTTTCACACAAGTGAATTTGTACTTTGGACATAGTTTATCAGATGCTATTAATGAACCACTATTAAGACTGCAAGGCTGCAGTACACAGGGCCCTGATTACAGGAATTAAAATAGTGTGTATTGGCTCTCTGCTGCTCCCCAGCCGGAATGCTCACTCATAATTCCTTTGCATCTAGTCTCAGCAGGAGAAGATTGACAGCATTGAGGACCATGTCAACACTGCTGCTGTGAATGTGGAAGAGGGAACCAGAAACTTGGGGAAGGTAAGATTCTGCTCCTGCTGACAAATCAATGTTACTCTGGCTCCCAGGAATTTGTAGTATTAACCCAATTGATCTGCTCTCTTTAATCTTGAGGGAACCAGCAATTAAGGAAATAAGGAAGAAATGACACATAGGTAGTGCAAGAAATCAATGGCTGTAGTAATATTCTACTCTTTCATTCTGTTGGGAGAGAAATTTTTTTCAAAGAGAGAATAAACTGCAGCCCCACTCTAAGGTATTTGGTGTTAGAAGGAAATATTTAGAGGTTCAGGGGCATAGAGAGGCTTGCCAGAATCCAGTAGGGACAAAAATCTAAGGATGTGACAGCATGTGTGGGGTGGGCCATCTCTTTCCATAGAATTTTGTGTTTAGCCCCAGGACATGGAATAATATGTGTGCAAAATGAAAACTTTGGGGTATCTGTG
>NW_006286678.1:1518425-1538128 GCF_000327345.1 Myotis davidii | reverse complement strand
TGAACCTGTTTAAATAAGCCAGTGAGGTAGTTAGTGGTTTGATTGTTTTGCAAGGAAATTCAATTTGTAGCAGTCAGCTCTTTGTAGCCCGTTTCTCTAAATTCTGAGGTGTGGAGCAATTGTAGTACCTGTGGAATACTCTTTCTGCTCCCTCCCTCCAGTGCAATCTCTGAGGTTAATTATGTACCAAGAGTTAAAGAGGCATTGGCAGGAGTAATGAGAGGAAAATGCACATCACCACAGGCAGATATTCTCAACTCAATTTCTAAATTGAATTTTTTTTTTACAGGCTGCAAAATACAAGCTGGCAATTCTGCCTGTGGCAGGTGCACTCCTCGGAGGAGCAGTTGGGGGTCCGATTGGCCTCCTTGCAGGCTTCAAAGTGGCAGGAATTGCAGCTGCACTTGGTGGTGGGGTGTTGGGCTTCACAGGTGGAAAATTGATACAAAGAAGGAAACAGAAAATGACGGAGAAGCTCATTTCCAGCTGTCCAGATCTTCCCAGCCAAACTGACAAAAAATGCAGTTAAAAACCAAACTTCAGTATTATTGGCTCCAACGTGTTTATACTAATGGACCTTTGTTGCTGTCGGACACTCAGCTTTTGGAACATGATTATATCAAGACTAGAGTCTTGGTGCACGAAATTTGTGCACTTGGAGAGGGGTCCTTCAGTCCAGCCTGTGCCCTCTCCCAGTCCGGGAGCCCTTGGGAGATGTGCAACTGATGGCTTAGGCCTGCTCCCCACCATCGGTCGGACATCCTTAGTGCTGCCACAGGAGTGGAAGAGGCTCCCGCCACCACCACTGTGCTCACCAGCCATGAGCCTGGTTCAGGGCTTCTGGTTGAGCAGCGCTTCCCCTGTGGGAGCGCACTGACCACTAGGGGGCAGCTCCTGCATTGAGCATGTGCCCCCTGGTGGTCAGTGCATGTCATAGTGACCAGTCCTTCCACCATTCGGTCAATTTGCATATTAGCCTTTTATTACATAGGACAGTGGCTGTAGATGCTCAAGTGGGATTGGACTGTGACAAGTGGATATATATTTTTGTTTGCTGGTATATTAGTGGAATTGAGGGGCCTGGGCTGAGGGTGTATAATGTTTGTCAGGCAGTTTGAAGACTGCCAGGGAGCATATTTTCTTCCTGGAAGTGTGAAAACTGAACCCATAACTTTGATAAGGACATGTGATGTGTGAACATGTTGGGTTATGAAAGAATAGTTCCTTTCCTAACCCTGATTTGGAGATCCTAAGACTAAGCATATATTAAATATGCTTTTTATCTTCTAAATGTAGGAGATTATTTAGGCCTGTTAGCAAAGAAAAGAATGGGAGTTCAGGAGTCTTTCTTTCAAATAGGAAATCCAGATCTGGCAAGGGCACAGTTGAGGTACATGGTAGAGTCATTGGATGAAATTATCGCAGTTTCCTATAGGCCCACTATATTTTCTGATGAAGGAAACTAATAGTGAAAGAAAGGCCCAACTTCTCTTTTAAACATCTTAATCTGTGACACTGACTCTCTGAACTCTTCTCTCTGTGTCTCTTTAAATAAACACAAAATCTCAAGTGGTAGGAGACAATGTTATTAAGCCAGCTGTTGGTCAGTTTGTCTCTTCACAGAAGTAATGCCCTCTGCCTTCCTTCCCTTGTATTTTTCAAAAGTTCTTTGACTTGTGGGGTGAATTCTATCCATGTGTAATGAGGGTTTTTCTCATAATTTGCTTTTTTAAAATGTATTTTCTATTGACTTCAGAGGCGAAGGGAGAGGGAGAGATAGTAACATCAATGAAGAAAGAATCATTGATCAGCTGCTTCCTACATGCCCCACACTGGGGATCGAGCCCATAACCCAGGCATGTGTCCTGACCGGGAATAGAACCATGACCTCCTGGTTCATAGGTTGACGCTCAAACACTGAGCCACACCAGCTAGTCCTAATCTGCTTTTTAAAAATTGTCTCCCATCTTTATTCATCCTTTCCTATAATCTCTAGATAAGAGAGGGAGGGAGGCAGGGAGAAAGAGATCTCCAAATTGTTAGAATTTGAGCTAAAAAATAAGCAGGCAGGGAATATGCCAGATCATTTCCTGGGGCATCTTCCAATCTCAGTGGCTGATGTACCTGCCACACAGGGAGTTTCTAACCCTAGGTCTTTTCAGCCAGCCCTTGGTGAAGCTAAGAACTAGCTTTCTACCTCATAGCTCTTACTACCATCCTTTCCCCCAGGCTTTGCTATCTCCTGTGCTTTCCTTCACTTTCACAGCTGCTATTTCTTCCCACGAGTGGCATTCTGCTTGCCTTTTCTCATATTCAAGTTGATGATGGACAAAGCCTGGTGCCAACTCTCAGTCCTGGTGGATTTGTGGTGCTAATTCCAACACTTGACATTGACAGCAATCTTGGCCCAACCCAACCCAGTGTCTATATCAAAGAGCAAAAAGGTTTTAAATTTAGAAAGAAAGAATTTAAGGTTACAGGCAGCCTCATCCTTACCTCCAACTCATTTGAAATAGGAAAGAACCACCTTTTGCCTTACTCTTTTTTTCTGAGGACAGAAGAAAGGGTACCAACACCACAAAAGATCTGGGCTTTCTCTGCTCAGGAGCCGGAGTCATCAGGCAGTGAAATGGTTTATCATTTCTCTCTTGCTGAGCTTACTTTTAACAACTTTTATTGATTGCCACCTTTTATTTCTGTCTCTAAAGAGACCTTTCTCCTTCATACTTTTTGACTCTTCTCACCAATAAATTCCAAAGAGAGGAAGCACCATTTCTTATTGTCCTTAAATAACTGTACAATATCAAGGACTGTATTGCTGCCTGTTGACTTGTTCCTTTAATACCAAGAAGGAAGTACTTTGAACAAGTGTCAGATTCTGATTCAGTATTTGATACTGATACCTGTGAGGTTGGGATAATTACTTTGAGCTCCACTTTTTAAAATTTTCTGATCTATGTCCCTTTAACACAAGTCGTTCAAACCAGAATGAGGATCAGAATTACTTGGGGTGCCTGTTTAAAAAAGATTCCTAACCTTCAGTCCCACATGTGATTCTAATGGTCAATCTAGCCTGATCTGCTAAGATTACAAATTTAAGATAGTTACATCAAGATTCAGCTGTATCATTGAATTCTATAATTTCTAGTATTCCCTTCAACAATGCCCAGTCTTCATCACTGCATATTATTCCCACTCCATGCTTTAAAGCCCACGATCTTAACACAACTAGGGAGTCATTATACTGTCAGGCTGTTTTGTTGTTTTTTTTTTTAAAATATATTTTATTGATTTTTTACAGAGAGGATGAGGGATAGAGAGTTAGAAACATCGATGAGAGAGAAACATCGATCAGCTGCCTCCTGCACACTCCCTACTGGGGGTGTGCCCACAACCAAGGTACATGCCCTTGACTGGAAATCGAACCTAGGACCCTTCAGTCTGCAGGCTGTTGCTCTATCCACTGAGCCAAACCCGTTAGAGCTGTCAGGCTGGTTTTATATCAGAAACTGAAGGAGAGAGGAGGCCCATAATTAAAGCTTACGTTTTGGTCTGGGCTGTCATTTTTATTGAGCCAGTGTGAAACACAGTGTATGTGCTCATAAAGGCCTCTGATTTTTACTAATCAGGATTGGACTATTTCTCTACAAGTCTTCATGAGTAGGCAACGTTACAGTCCTTTTAAAAGTTTTATTTAAACTTATTTAGAACTTGTATCTAATTTTCCCATTATAGATCCTATTGATTTTTTACAGAGAGAAAGGGAGAGGGATAGAGAGTTAGAAACATCGATGAGATGTTTTAGCCAACTTTTTGTAGAAGTTTCTAGACGTGTTTAATCAATTATCAATGATATACCTATAAACTATAGTGTTTAGAAGTATATATCAGTCAATACGACACAGAAACTAATCTTAAAATGGAATTTAATGCCCAATAGTATCAGATCAAATTCATCTTCTCTGTGATTCATGTCTTATTTTTACTGCAACAAGTTAAAAGGTAAGGAACACTTTAAGCACTTTTATTAAGTTCTTCAAGGTTATAGAGGCATAGTGGGTAAAGGTGGCACTCCTAAAGACATTTTTTGATAAACTAATAATTTCTTTTCAGAGCAGAGACTGAAATTTTTATTGTAACCCACAATAAAAAATGCACTTATAGCAAAACTCAGCATATATATAATGGAACTATTCTTATTTTTAATGTGCAGCTCACTCTGATGTTTTTTAATGTTTTAGTTTCTAAAATATGCTGGCTGCAACATGCTCAAGTGAGTTCATAATCTACCAATAGGTTGAGACCCTTCACTTGAAACAAACACCACCGTGCTTACAGGGGAACTGATACTCATTGAATATCATCTGCTTGCTAGGCACTTCACTAAGCATTGTACAGGTAGGGAAACTGAGTCTCAGAGAAGTTAAACAATTTGCAGAGTTATTCAACTACAAACAAATGAAGCTAGGATGTTAACTAGGTCTATTGAACTAAAAAAACTCTCACTCTCAGACTATGCTACTTCTGTATATAAAATTGAGGTGGGCCCTTCATTCTGCTTCACCCAAACACCCATATATTCTATAACAGGATTACTTCAAAATTACATGTGCCATTCATTTGCACTTTTAAAAGAAACTTCTTTCCTCAAAGCAGTCTCAAAGTTTTTAACATTGGCCAATGCAGAAGTACATAGTGCTGAGTTTATTCCTTAGACTATAAAATTTAAAGTGTTTCTAACCCACCCATACATTCTCCAAATTTCCTTATCTTTGTGGGTTATAACTATCACTTAAGCAGTGATTTCTATATTTAATTTAAAAATTAATTTTTTAAGCCAAATCTTGACTCCAGTGGTTATTATGCTTTAAATGGTGCTTTTTGGAAGCCATGCACTCTGTGTGACACTAGTATTAGAACATTTTTGAAACTTTTCTTTTGGAATTGCCTCCAAAGACATTTGGCAAATCACATGAAAAAGCCATCTCAGTGTTTATTAGTCAAAGACTCTACTCACTTGTCCTTATGACCTCTCCTCTCTTCCTTTCTCAGTTTTGCTTTTCTTCTGCTGGCTTAGCTCTCCTAGCCACCTGTGCTGGAGCTAGTAACCTAAGGATGTCCAGAAAGGGGGGTATGCTGGCCAGAGTCGCTGGAGCAAGAACTTACTTTTAGGTTATACGGAAGCTGAGTGCTGGTAAAGGGAGGATTCTGCGAGTCCCTAAACCTTCTCTAGGGCTTCTGCCTGCCCGTAGTGCCGTAAGTAGCTTGCCCAGAAGTAAGAACTGAATACTGGTGTTATCAATCACAAGATGTTGAAGAAACCTAAAGAATAAATGGGTAACGTACAGCATTACCTATTACAGAAACCAAACCATGCCATACGTTTAAAAACTGACAGGTCTCCCTCCCCTTTGTCCTTCCTTGTGCTCTATGAAACCTTTGCGAGGAAGGATGAAGAAAGGCCTGGGAAAAGGTTCTGTGGAAAGGCACATTTCCTTCTCTCAGAGTGATGGATGCCTTTTCCCATTCAAGCCAGGGATTCCCCAACTGTACAATTTTAGGGGTTACAGCTTGGCTCCCCCATTCTTTATATCTCGCCTCTCACTGGGTCCTGTCCGTCTACTTTGAATGTTAGTTGCATCAACTTCTCAATCTATCCGTGGCCATCACTCTATAAAAGACTGTTACCTCCCGTCCCCCGCCTCATCTTCCCCCACTTTAAGCCGTTCCTCACATCACTGCCACACGAATGAGAACAACGTCCGGCTTTCGTTTTCCTACTGAAATATTTTCAGTGGCTTCCATTGAATACCCGAGAAAGTTTAAATTCCCTAGGTTGTCATTCATAGCCTTGCATATTCTGGCCCCAGCTTTATCGCTTCAGACTCACTACTCACCATCTGATAATGCCATTGACAGCCAGACATTCCACAAGGATGGTTTTAAGGTTTCTCTGTGGTAAAGGTATAAACTGGTAACATGCTGTTTACATTTTTCCAGGCTAAAATAACTTCTGTGAATGACATTTTACCAAAAAAAAAAAAAAGTCAGCTGAGATTTGTTTAAGCTCTTAGAACACGGCAAAAAGTTGTTTCTTAAGAAAAATATTTTTCCCCCAAAAAAGAGAAATTACATTCAATTTCTTAACTTCCAAAACAATGCCAGTCTTGTCATCTGTGCATCTGATAGCCAAAGCATGCGCGCGGACTTTTCTTCAGTAGCATAGATGCCCCAGTCTTGAATGGCCCATTGTCCAGCTCCTGTGAGAAACTAGGCTAAGAAATACTTGACAAAAACAGTCAAGAGTACATGTTATTCCTACATTTCTCAAGTATTTCAGATAGTCTGTAGTGAGACTAATCACTAAAAAGATGTTTACCTGGGTTCCATTAATTAAGCCCCCTAAAGATATTTTATTGTTAAACCTTTGGTGTTGGCAAGGGTCAGCACAACTAAAGGCCCAATGGTGAGAATTTCTACAGATTCTGTAAAGCTTACTGAATTTGTTTATTTTTGTTGTTGAGTGGTGCTTGTAAGGAAACATACAATAAATTCACTCATTTAACTAACATTTAACTGAATGCCTTTTGTGTATTGAATGCCAGGGCCACACATAGAAAAATATTAAACCTATAGAGTCTACCCTTGTAAACCATTCGGACTAATAACTTCAGATGCCTAAAAGCAACTAAATCACAATAAAACGTGGTAAGTGCCCTAAAAGAGGAATGAGCAAAGTTACAAGGGGCACATGGAATAGAGTGACTAGCTCTGCCTGGAAAGTAGAGGAAGGCTTTGAGACACGTGGCATTTGAGGAGGACCCTAGAGAAGATGCCTGACTGTAGACCAGTGTAGGCTTCCAAGTGGCAGAGGAATTGCACGTACAAAGGGTTCAAGACATGAAGGAGCATAGTGTGCTTAGAGAAAACCAGGAGTTAAATGTTGTGATGAAGCCGGGCAGGGTAGTTTTTTTTTTTAAATTCTTTGGTTAAAGAAATTTATGTATTGCTTTGTATCAGATAAAACTATTATAACCCTCTTGAGTTATTCATCTTGCTTTCATTACCAGGGAAGTTAAGTGTATTTGGCACATTTGCTTTCCCTTCCCACATGTAAGAAATGATTTGTACTTTTTTGTCTCTCTAGTGTGAGATTCCTCTTAATTGAAAACCCACTGAGAAAATAGACACGAGTTTCCTCAGTGTTCAGGACATCTTTATGGTCCAGTTTTTCATCTCTGCATGAGTATCTGTTGACCACTGCCACTCGGGCTCCCATCTTCACTTGTGGCTCATTCTGCAATGTTTTACAACCTCATAGGTATACAGTTCTTTTATTTGCGGTGGTGTGGTCTCCCAGCTAGATTGCGGCAGGGACCACATCATCTGCTTCTTGGAGTATTTCATGGTACAAATACACTGATGAGAAGAGGAAAAGAAACCATGCTCCCGTTAGTGGCTCCCAGATTCAGTCACGGTATGTGTGTTCCTCTGTGTCTCAGGCATGTGTATTGAAATGGGAAAACACTTTCTAAGACGAATCAGGCCTTTGCTCAGTACTTACTTTTGTATGTTAACATAGGAGTGAATGATGCAGCAGAAGAAATCAGGAACTGTCTCTAGGACTTGAAGTCATGAATTGAAACTTTCAGAATTTGGAGGTAAAGATATTTCTCTTTTTCCAATTATAAATCATGACTTGGAAGAGAGAGGATCCAGGAACTGAATCATTGGAGAAATAAATGGTATGGAAACACTGAGTTTACCTCCTGTTTTACCATAAGATTGGTGTGGTCAGAATAATAGGGATCCAAGAAGGGTTTATGATCTGATTATAGTATAGAAACAGTAGCAGCAGAAATTTAATTGCTCTAATAGACAAGCAGAGTTTGGACTTAGGCAAAGGCAGAGCTGAAGTGGTAGGCATTTGACAGGGTTTGAACCAAGATCTCTAATACGCAGGCTCATGGACTTATTCCACTAAATAGCCCCATTCGTTTCCTGATAGGACTGGAAAGGAATAAAGTGTTTGGCACTTACTAATTCTTCATGGACATTGGTTCCCTTTCTTTCCTTTCTAGGTTTTATTGTTCCTAATAGGTTGCTGCCTCTTAACTGGGTTAAGGTGGGGGTCAACAAGTCAGGATGTTCTTAGCCTTCCTTTCTTGCAATCCCCTGCACCCCATTGATACCTGGCCTATCTTACAGGGTGGTCGTGAAGGTTAAAAGAATTAATAACATGTTTAGTACCTAGAATGGAGCCTTACTTGTAGTAACTGTATAAATGTTAGTTGCTACTGTTATTATTTTATCATGTACCTACAAGAAGAGTGTTAGGAAGACACCTAAAATGAGTGGAGACTTGATAAAAATATCAAGAATGCTTAAAATGACTTAAAAAAGGCTCAGTTAATAAGGTGGTATAATGATGGCAGATGCCTGGTAAAAAATATTTTTAATCTGTTAAGAATAATATTCAAACATGAAAATGTAGAAGATCTCGTTAGGAGTAGGATGAGCATACATCCCAGTTTATCTGGAAAAGTTTTTATATCTGTTGTGCTGGTGAGATTATTACTAATGTTCCCTATCCCTCTTTATTATTATATATTTAAGAGAGGGACAGAGAGATGGTTGATTTTTGTGTGTGCCTTGAGTCGGGATCAAACCCACAACCGTGGCTTATTAGGACAATGCTCTAACGGACTGAGCCACCAGACCAGGGCCCTTTTCATTGTTAAATGTCCCAGTCTGAATGAAAAAATGACATCGTCACCCTAGTTATAAGGTGTGGAATTATTTTTTTTTTAAATCTGTGTAGGCTCAGATTAAGAAACATTCTAGGTTTAGTGGGAACTTGAAGGTGTGATTTTAAAGTTCCATCAGTAATCTCTAAGGAACCAGAAAACAAAAGGTGCCAGAACACTGAGCTTGGGCAGAACTCTAACATTTAAGGAGCGAAGTTGGATTCCAGAAGCCACAGACCAGGGAATTTACCTTATAAGCCTAGAAAATTTCAGAAATGGACTCTTAGGTTTTACATCAGAAAGCCATGCTCATTATGAAGACATGGGTAATTGTGAATTATGAAGAATGGCTAAGTTAGAATAGATGCTCTCTTCTGCTTTCCCCACTGTATGCACAGCCAGGAATGCGCTGCTCTATCCCCCCTCCTGGGCAGTGGTTAGGGCAAGAAAACAAATGTAGTTATCAGGCTTCCAAGGTTGACCGGATCCTACCTAGGCAAGTTTACACTTGGCATCAAGAGAGCATACAGCTTCTTCCTCAGCATCCATCCCAGTAAATGAAAGAGCACAGATCGGCAAGCCTGTGACTTTTTACCCAAATGGCCCAGAGTTGGGAGAGAAACAACAGGGCAGCACTACTTTGCTATAATAGTACTTACTATTAGAGAACAGTGACAGCTTCTACTACTATAACTCCCCTGGGGTGGGGGGAGAAGGAGCCTGATGTGTTTAAGAAAACACAGCCAACTCTTTCTGTTCCTAGCCAAGAAACCACTTCCTGTAGGAAGGCTCCCCTAACCCCAAGGCTACACATACCTCCATCCCTCTGTGGTTAGCTCACAGCACAGCACCTACAGGGCTCTGTTAGAATCACCCTCTTACCCATCTATTTTAACTTTGAGCCCTGTGATAATGGGCAGTCTCTTGTTCACTGTTATATCCTTAACCTGGCAACAGTAGATAATTAATGCTTGCTGAATTGTGAATGTTTTATAAACCATACAATGTATTTTGTCAACTCGGTATAGTCTGTCTTTCCCCAAGGCTGACTAAGCTAGGGGTCAGATCTACCTAATAGAAAACGTGGTGTTCATGGGGGTTTCCAGCACCTCTGCAGGACTCTGCATTGCCCAAGGGGGCACTTGCATTTCATTCAGACAGTGTAAGATTTTAATAGATTCTAGGCTAAAACTTAGGACCCATAGCCAATTTAGGATATAGAATTAAAGGTGACAGTAGGTAATTGTGATTCACAGATGAGCCAGCAGAGTCCATTCCAGTTACGGTGATGCTTCCTTGTCCTTTATTCATTCGTTCATCTTATGTAATATGACTCCCCCCGCCCCCATCAGATTTATTGAACACTTACAGTGCTCTAGGACTAGGTTGCTGAGAATAGAGTTCTGCTTCCCGGGCACTCAGACGGTGATCAGGAAAAGGCGCACATGTACTTCCAACTTTGTATTAGACGTGGTACGCTAAAACACACAAAGGGCTGTTGGACCACGGGGAGTGATCACTGTCCTAGGCACTGGAGAATGGATAGAAGGAATTAACTAAACGTAGGGAGGGGAGAGGAAAAGGGACATTTTAGAGAAGTGGTTTGTAAGCTGCAGTTTCTTTCCTCGTGATACAAACACCTATTATCTACTGGCAGACGGGGCTTCCCCAGCTGTTCTGCAAGAGGGAGCTTTGACACTTCAACTAAAGGCACATGGATTCATATAGCTTCTCGTTCTGATTCAATCCATCTAAAAACCAAACTGGAAAAGCTTGTGACTCTGGGTTATCTGTATTCTGAGTAAAATGTTCACAATATGATTATGTATGATGAAGTAAATTAGTAATATCTCAAATACAGAAATACTTTATAAATATAGTTTTATTACTTGGAAGTACATACAAAACTTCAAACACAGTTTTAAAAAAATAACAGTTGCCAAGCAGAGGTCCTATCCAGCCAGTTTTAATGAACACATAAAACAGTTATAATCAGCATAAAACAATTTTAAGTCATGAAACAACTTATTGTCCTCAGGGTCTTTAAATATTGGACTTAAAAACTGGTTTTTGTTTTATTCTTTACACCTGTTTAAATCTTTTCCCTAAATATAGACTACTAACATTTCGGTTTGGTTCATGAGATTTTCATTCAGAAAAATAGGTAAAACCCTTTACTAGAATTATTTTGAAAACTGAAATAGTGTATGTCCATTTCTACTCTTCTATTGCCTCATGTTCTCCATGGTTTCTCAAAAATCCCAATAGTTGCTAACAGAAAAAGCACTTGTAACTTCAGCAGCTCTCTGGAATACTGAAGTTTGGGCCTAAGAGTCCTGAAATTATTTGAGGCAAAATTTTCCTCTCCTCTCCTCTCTCTCTCTCATTCTGTGATTTTCTTTGTGGCCAGCCAGACTGTATCTCCTTGTCAGAGAAAAAAAAAAAAATTCAGTTATTCTGCTTTTCCTGATTGTTAATCCATTACTGTTTTATCCATTCTTTTTGCTGGGTTTTTTTTTTTTTTTTTTTTTTTTGGTGTGTGTGTGTGTCCCCATGCCTTCTTGGCAACTTTAGCATTCTCTTCAAATTTAAGTTCATTCTGAGCTTTAACATTTCGGTTATACATCTCATTCTCTTTTTGGCCTTTATTGTGCCAGTTTTTTCTTCTTTTGTACATGATTTTTGACAACTTGACTTCATCAGAGAGCTCTGAGATGCTTTAGATCAGGGGTGGGGAACCTTTTTTCAGCCAAGGGCCATTTGGATATTTATAACATCATTGGTGGGCCATGTAAAATTATCGACTTAAAAATTAGCCTGCTATATTTGGTCATTTAATGAACTCACCCCTAATGCCTTGGCAGGGCCAGACCAAATAAATGGTTTTGAGGGCCTTATGTGTCCCTTGGGCCAGATGTGTAGATGCCCAATCACTAAATGTTCAGAATTTCATATAAAGTTTTCATCCTTTGATGGCCCCTCACTACTGGAACGATTTTTGAAAAACTGGAAAAGGGTCTGCTTCTTGTTCTGGTTTTGCACTCAACTGTGTTCTTGTCTAGTCTTTCATTCCCTCTTCACAGCTGAGGAGCTTGTGGCTCAAGGTAGACTGGATAAAATGAGACGACTTCACCGGCAATACTCCAATTCATGGTACAGTGGGGAAGGAGTCCAAATTGTGAGTTCTAGATTTCTGGAAGTTCTCTTTATTTATCCAACTGGTGATAAATCCCTATGGAACCTATAGCTTTGCCATCTCTTGTAGCTATTCCTGTCCATCTCTGCTGTCACTAAGTTGTGGCCATTGCCTCTCCGCTGCTAGACTCATTTTATCAGACCCAGATCTGCTGCCATAGTATTCTCTCTCAGAATTAAATATGAACATACTTCTCTGCTTAACCGTTTGACTGCTAAGGAGCGCTATCGCACTCTTCTTATTTAAAACAAATTTATGTAAACAATTGGTATTTTTTAATTTTTGTTGTTGCAAAGCAATACAAGTGAGTTTATTGTATAAAAAGTGTTTTACATTTTTTCCCATACACGCGCAATTAGTGCCGCAGTTTTGGCATATGTCCGAAAAAATACATCACAGCCAAACGGTTAAAATCTGTTGATGGATCTCTATTGCCTACAAGGCAACAGTACAAACCCTAGGTTGGTATACAAGGCCCTGCAGAATCTGCTATCACTTCCCTAGCCACCTCCCCACCCACCACATACTAGCTCTGTGACAAGAACTTATTTTCTGTAATACATTTTGCTGTTTTGCACTTAAGCTTGTTAATGAGTTTTTATAAATTGTCGCAAATTCCTGATAGGTGTGGAGTCCTTCAGGGGTACATAAAGTACCCAAGGTCATTTTGTATCCCATTCATTCAATAAACATTTTGATGATGACTGCTAAGTATCTAGAAATGCTAGCTACTGGAGATATGGACATAAAATTCAGTATCCTTACCCTCGGTGGCTTCAGTCTAGAAAAGATAATGGTAGTGACACTAAGTCCCAATGAGTGAATGCTAAATATAAATAACGCAACCTCAAATCCACTCACTTTTTTAACACCCCCCAATATCTTAGATCACAATGGACATGTGTTCCTTGAGGCTTTTCAAATTAAATGTTCTCAAGCCAGGGATCTGCAACCCAATACTTGAGTGTTATCTTTTATTTTTTAAAGATAATTATAAGATTACAAATTATTCCAGTTAATTGCATATGCTACTTATGGTTTTGTGTACTATAGCTTGTTGACTATTTGTGGATTTTCATTCTGACCACCTCAGATTTGGTCCATGCTCTGACCTAAAAACTACAAATGATTTCAAAGTTATTGATTAAAAGTAATGAAGATCCAACCTTTAGGAAGCTGTCCTGCTTTTCTAGTTAATCTGATAAAATACACTAAATATACCCCTTATCACCTTATTGATGACATTTATTGTTCTGAGTGGAATAATGGATAAGTCATGCATAAGTAAGACTTCTAGGCTGATTTTTAAAAATAACAATCATTAAATATCCATTATAAATAGTCACTTTATTTTGAAAGAATTGGAAGATGTTACATATATTACATACTACATATAATGGCACATGTCAGCCTTTTAAGCTTAAAAATAATCTCTCCCCAAACTGGGATTGACTTAGACTCCAAATATAAAATGACTCTTGGCCTATAGCACCAACCCAAGCCCAGAGGAAAGCCAATGTTGAATCTGTCTGTCCTCTGGCACTGGGCTTCCTGATATGATACTGAGGGTCCTCGCCCTCTGTTTTTGTTCCCTGGCAGTCCTGAGGCCTGGCACAGGGACCCATCTGACTGTACACTGCAGGCCTGGAGATCAGAGAATCTAGAGGGTAGGGTCCTCTGATAGTTTCACAATGTAAAAAACTAAAAACTTATGTGCCTATTGTCTTCATTTTTGACCTATACAATTCATAACAAGATTACAAGAAAGGAGGAGGTTAGAATTATTGAAGTACAATTTGCTGGTTTTTCTCTTTGGAAATTGAAGTGTCATGATCGGAGGAGCCTTAAAAGTCATCTAGTTCAATACTGGTAACCTGCTCCACTAGTATTTTCCTTTCCCAGATTTAGGTATAATTCAGTTAGACAAACACATAGAAATTTAATAACACCTTTCATTTTCTTTTTCTTAATTCAAGGAGAATTCCTGCCAAATGTTCTGGCTTATGGTTCTCCTCTTCAAAGTATGTTTAAGTTACACATTAAGAATCCAAAATATACCCCTATGGAATTTTCATAAGCAATAGTCAACCAATCAGTAAAACACAGTACACAGTGTGGACATTTTAATTTATTCCCCACCCAAGTATCCAGAATATGTGCCCCTTTAACTTGGAGAAATGTGATAATGAAAATACCAACAGAACTGATCATATGTAATGAGAAGAAGAAAAAGCACGTAGAACACAGGAAACAACCCTAAGTCCTCCCTGACCTAGTAGTGCGAGTCGATGGTTGTTTCTGGTAATGTCACCTTTCACTTAATTTCTAAAAATTTTACAGGACAGATTTAAAATAGATAGGCCTCTGATTCTTGTTTGTTTGTGGTTTTTTTGTTTTGTTTTGGACCCTACAAGAGTTTTTAAAAGAGGCTATATTAAGTGACAATGCATTCTGAGTCGGGGGAGAAAAAAATTAAAAACCCAAAACTTCTTTCAGTTTATTCAAAATAAAAATACACATAGAATTATGAAAATATAGGTTTACTATTTCCACCACGTTGATGCTGCTGTTTGAAAGGCTTTCAAATTGTTTTTCAAGTTTTTAAAGCTCATCTCGATCTCTCAATAAAGTATACCTATATTCGCTGGGTGCTAGTTTCTGGAAAGAGCTCTCGGGGGGACTACTTGCTACATCCTGGGTGTCCTAAAGAGAAAGAATAAAACATTTTTATATCAATATATTTTATGGAGTTATAATATTTCAATAAGAGCATTAGATGACTGGTAGTTGCCCTGTAATTATTTAATAATCAATAAAAGGTAGCTACTCTGTGCCAAAGATAGAGAGTTAAGTTTGAAATCTTGCTTTCCCCATTTCATATATGCCTTTACTCAGATTCTCCACGGCAGGGCTGCCACAAAGCCACTAAATATGGATCTGTTGACAGTTCCTGTGGTGCAGAGGAAGGAAATAAAATACCTGACACCTGGGCACATTTCTACAATATTCTAGAGAGACAGCACAACTCTTGACTAAGTTGGCCCGAACCCTCCCCTCTTACAAATGACTAAGAAAATTAAAGGCACCTATTCTGTAGCCAGAATTACAATTACCTGTATGCCAGAAATGATAAAACTAAATTAACATGAGGAAAATAAACACTTCAATATAATACTTCAAGAAATTAATTTTTGCATTATTTTACTTGTTCACATACAGTAGATAAAAATACAGTGGAATTATAAGAGTGACTTCCAAGAATTTCTAAGAAAAGGCAGTGTATTCTATATTTTATTTCCACACTATAAGCTCTTCAAGAGCAAGCATGATTGTCATTCTTTTAATATCCCCTGTAGTTAACATAGGCACATAGTACATATGTTACATCCTATATCTAATGGCACAATTGCATTATAATGGTAAACAAATGTGCCTACAAACTTCCCATATAACTTGGCCATGTTTCACTTCCCCAATATATTTTTTTTATTTTTTTGTTGTTGAAGTATATGTTTGGTTTAATTTAGCTGAAATTATATTACTATAAACAAACATGTATTTAATGCCATTAGTACACAAAGATGACAAAATATAAAGAATTCAACAGTCTAATGGAGAAGTTGAAACAAATCAGGATAATATAATAGTAAGCTACATCCTTTCGTAATATGATAAAATACTAAGTAGGCTGACTTTTCTGATGAAAACAATCACCTGGATTATTGCCAACAATGTGCCTGCTTCTACAATTGCTTAATTATCAAAGAAAAGTCTGACTGAAGATTTCAAGGAAAAAGCATGTCATCAGATTCCCAAAGGGAACTCTTGACTCTCAACTTAACTTGACTCAAAGTGAAGAAAATTTCACTTAGTCTTTATTGTGAAGAAAATTTCACTTAGTCTTTATTTTTCTTTGGGCACAAGAATAGATTGAAGTTTTGAACATATAAAATAGAGTTTGGTATATATCATCTTCCCTCTTGGTATAGTGGGGGATATAAATCAATAATGAATCAAAATGCAAATTGAGGGGTAAAATCTCAGGTTTTTAGAAATATATATACATTAAATACAAAATGTCAAGCATTCTAAATCTCAATTGGAGAGCTGCATTAAACTAAGCTTTTAAAAAAGTATTTTTTATTGATTTTTTTTACAGAGAGGAAGGGATAAGGATAGAGAGTTAGAAACATCAATGAGAGAGAAACATCGACCAGCTGCCTCCTGCACACTCCCTACTGAGGATGTGCCCACAACCAGGGTACATGCCTTTGACCGGAATCAAACCTGGGACCCTTCAGTCCGCAGGCCGACGCTCTATCCCCTGAGACAAACCATTTAGGGCTAAACTATACGTTTTGAGCATTATGAATACTGTATTGGTAAAGGAGGCTCTTAGGATGATTTGCAAGAATACCAAATTATTTTCTTCAGACTGAGGTCAATCTTCCAGCCCCAGAGGACGG
Organism: Myotis davidii; assembly: GCF_000327345.1. Lineage (NCBI taxonomy): Eukaryota > Metazoa > Chordata > Mammalia > Chiroptera > Vespertilionidae > Myotis > Myotis davidii. The sequence goes on along the minus strand of NW_006286678.1, from coordinate 1,521,719 downwards.
CCTGAATAATTAATGGAATCCACTGATTTCACTGATCTATCTACTTCCATTTCCTATCTCCTACTTCTATTTGAAGCCAACTATCTTCACTCCTTTCAGAGCCATATTCCACAGATGGCATACTCAGACCAAAAAACTATACTGCAACATTCCTGTAACTTTTCTGAAGGTCTGAAATTTTAAAAATTAATTTTAAAAGGAACATAGTTTGTACATTATCTAGAGTCTGTTGAAAAAGAAAAAAGCTCCCCCTGAAAAGCATGAGTGCTACCTGTCCTTGGGCTGTGTCAGTTGGGTCAGGACCGTGATGGAATTCTCTGTGAAGTTTTCCAGAATGTAAGTCAAACACAAACTGCTTGAGTCTTCCAGGAATTCTAAAACCAAAGTCAAATAAAAATTTAGCTTAAGCTATGAAAATGGACTTACCTCTTATCCACTTCACATAATTTTTTAAAAATTTTATTTATAATCCCACCATCCTACCGGAACTATTACAGACCAGGTATATGTCGAACATTTTTATACAGCTGTAATCTTACCGAGATACTCAGTTTTGTGTTCTAATTCCTGCACTTGTTACATAGAAAATTTTCTATGCTTACCGTTTTCACAGATGCATCAGTCTGTCAAGATGTTATCCTAAAACTTACTTAACCATCCCTTATTGTTGGGCATATATATTTTTTCCTGAATTACTGTAATTAAAAAAACAACATCACACTGAAAATAACAGGGCTTGGGAATATTAGCCACTCAAAACTATGTAGCTTTATAACCAGAGTCCTAAACAAAGCCTAGAACAAAAATATTAGCACTCCTTAGCCTCCACCAGCATTGGAGCCTTTGTCAGCCAGATAATCCTCCGTGGCTGTAACCTGGAGCTTCTGAATCCTTTTTGAGAGGCAGGCCCTTGAGGGCATTTATGGCCAGCAGAACCAGAACCAGTCTTATCAAATAATCTAAGGCATGGTATAGCTTTTTCATGTGTGTCCTCCCCCGCACTCCCCTTAAGGACAGCGGGAAACTTCTTTAACCACAGGGGCAGCTTCACTGGATAGCTTAACATTGTGAAAAGCAAAAGCACTTCTTAAGGCCATGAAACTGGTATGTTATTTTTGTTTTGTTTTGTTTTGTTTAGGTCTTCACACACCACTAAGGCATTCTCTTTAATGGTGAAAACACTTTCTTTGGTGGTTTCAAAACACTGAGGAAAATAAAATGAACCAACACAACTCATTGTATATTGACATCATTCCCCTAGTTACTAATCAGGGCATAAGCAAATCTGTAGCAGAGAGACAACGTTGTAGTAAAACAGACCATTATAAAGTTTATATACAGCAGGTGCTCAAATAACGTAATTTCGTTATAATGTTAAAGAGGGAAAAGAAAATCGATTCCTGGCTGGGGCCTCTCTGGATGTGTGAAGTTGGGACATTCTCCCTATGCCTGCATGAGTCTCCCCTGAAGACCCCAGTTTCCTCCCACAGTGATGTGCAGGGGAGGTAAACTAGTGTGTCTACACTGTCCTAGTGTGAGTGTGGATGTGTGTTAGTGTGCCTTGTGATGGAAGAGCAGTGTGTCTCGAGTTGGATCCCACCTTGCACCCTGAGCTGCCAGGATAGGCTCTGGCCATCCGCCACCTGGAACTGGAATGGGCGGGGTGGAAAATGATTTTCTTGTTTTATTAATCTTTCCTAAATGTATGTAGGGCTTACATTTATTTCAATGTTTAATATTAGAGGTGTTTTGGGTCTTCATTTAGAAGTTTTGGTGACCAGAAATATACCATAAGAATTCTTATTTATTATCAATTAGCCTATGATAAAATTGGTTTCGTTATACATTGTTTCGCTTTAAGTTCCAGTTTCCAAGAACCTACTGTTGATGTTAAGTGAGGACTTATGTATCAGCCTTAAAAAAAAAAAAAAATCCTTGAACTGTAGCCAATAAACTAGGAATATTGGATTAAATAATAAGAATTTTTTACAAAGTGTGGGCAAATTACACATACAAAACATCAACAAGTTTTTGCTACTACTTGTCTACCTGTTTTTATCAATTAGCCTATGATAAAATTGGTTTCGTTATACATTGTTTCGCTTTAAGTTCCAGTTTCCAAGAACCTACTGTTGATGTTAAGTGAGGACTTATGTATCAGCCTTAAAAAAAAAAAAAAATCCTTGAACTGTAGCCAATAAAGTAGGAATATTGGATTAAATAATAAGAATTTTTTACAAAGTGTGGGCAAATTACACATACAAACATCAACAAGTTTTTGCTACTTGTCTACCTGTTAATTCTGTGAAATCTTAACAGCACCTCTATCTTTTTATTAAAATTAGCCTTGCTAATTTAGTAAGTAAAAGACACCTGCATTTTAATTTCCATTTCTTCAGAAATTAAGCATTTTTCCATTGCTTGTTTTAGTTTATATTTCTGCTCCCATGAATTGTCTTCTATGGAGATTGTGATATTTAAAAAAATGCATCATATACATTTAAATAGAAACCCTTTGTTTTACATATCTGTTACAAGAATTAAAATACAGGTCAACAAACAATAGAACTGACTGACTTTTTGGTAGCAAAGAATAGCCGGCTAGTGTTAATATTACCAGTTTCTTTTTCTTTTTATCCTTTCCTAAGGTTCTGCAAGTGCTGTTTCTTTCTTCCCTTCAATAATTCCCACAGAGATGTACCAACCAATAACTTCATTGTACACCCATTTTAGCTCCCCACTAGCTCCAAAGCAACAGAGAACAGCAGGTGCCAAGTGCACAGTTTACAAATACAAATGACTGTCAGGTAGCTGTATTGACAGAATGCCTCTGAAAGGTTCTCTGGCGCTGAAGAAATTGCCCATGCACCAGAGACAAACATTGAGAGGAGATCGATTTAAACTTAATCTGACATCATCTACTGTCACCCACAGCAAAGTACTAAAATATAACCATTCAATTCAAAGAATTGCAAATGGTCTACAATGTTTAAGATAAAGCCCCAGTTAGTTATTTTATAAGGTCCAAGATGATCACAACCAATACAGTGTGAATTGCTTCTGTTAGTCAAGAAATGATTTATAATTAAATCTTAAATGTAACAAATTCTTAGAGAACACTCAAAACAGATTTGTCCCTAATTTGATTCCTCCACTACCCCCCCCCCGCTTCTCAACAGTTGAGAAGAGAAAAAGAATTGTGAATAGCAAAGACAAGGGAGATAGGATGAAAGAGCACTTACCTAGCTTGTGGCCAAAATCTAAATATCAATAATAAGTAACAAAGAGTGAAAC